>NC_052120.1:10296121-10327305 GCF_012273895.1 Zerene cesonia | reverse complement strand
TACAGGTGAAGCTAATAAAAAGCGTGTAAAAAGGTTGGTTTCATTTTACTTATATTCGTGCAGAATCCAAGAGACTTTTTTTACAAAATATTCGATATTCTTGTGATAGATTTTTTTTGTTTTATGTATTCAAATTGCAAATAAAAATTGTAAATGAAAAAGCAGTGGTGGCTCAGTGGTGAGAACCTCGGACTTCAAAATCGATAAGTGTGGGTTCGAGACCGGGCGAGCGTGCAGGAAATAAATTGATTTTTCAATTTATCTGCGCATGTGGATAACATCACCACTGCTTAAACGGTGAAGGAAAACATCGTGAGGAAACCGGCATACCCAAGAATTAAAAGTTCGACGACATGTGACATCTGCCAACCCGCACTTGGCCAGCGTGGTGGATTATGGCCTGAACCCTCATAGGAGGCCTGTGTCCCAGCAGTGGGAACATATATGGGCTGATGATGATGTATTCAAATTTAGCTCAATTAAGTACCTACCAGATATTTCTCTATCTTACATTTTGTTCGATTTCTTGATTGTTTTTAAACAAGTACTTTTTATTAGATTGTAGGTTTTAAAAAGCTCTGTAATAATTATGGGATCACTAGACGGTTAACAATAATTAACTTCTTAACTTTAACAAAATCAGCCAAGTGCGAGTCGGACTCGCAGTATTAAGGGTGTACAATTAGACTAAAGATAAACTGAAAAAGTAGTTAATCCACCTTTTGAAAGTGCAAACCGCTGCTTACCCCCAATGTTTTATTATTTGTTGCTCTGAATATTTCAAGTCCAACAATCAAGGTTCCGGAAATATAGCCTGGTGACAGACAGACGAACAGACAGCAAACAATCTATATCTATGAAAATAAAAACGAAATTCTAAAGACATCATTAACATTGTATCCACGCCCTTATAATCTAATAGAATCTATTATAACAAATTCCTATTTACGGAATTGGTACAAATGGGTTTGATTCCCGGATTGTAACATTTTTGTGGCAAGTGATTTGATACGTATGCGGGATGTTTGTGTTCGATTTACTTCAATTATGATCATTATCGGAAATTGCTGAACACAATGTAATACAATTGAATGTGAAGGAAGATTTTTCTGTGCATTGTGTTCAAAATAAAACATAGTCCCATAAAAAACCGGATAAGACTCTACTCGTTGTTACATTTTTGTAAATCTTATATCTTTAAACGAGCTATATCTATATATATAAAATTCTCGTGTCACAGTTTTCGTTGCCATACTCCTCCGAAACGGCTTGACCGATTCCTCTGAAATTTGGTAAGCATATTGGGTAGGTCTGAGAATCGGCCAACATCTATTTTTTATCCCGATATTCCTACGGGATACGGACTTACGCGGGTGAAACCGCGGGGCGCAGCTAGTCTTATATATAAAATTCTCGTGTCACAATGTTAGTCTCTATACTCCTCCGAAACGGCTTGACCGATTCCTCTAAAATTTGGTAAGCATATTGGGTAGGTCTGAGAATCGGCTAACATCTATTTTTCATACCACTAAACGATAAGAGTAAGGCAGAACAGCGTTTGCCGGGTGCAGCTAGTATATATATACTTACTTTTTTAACAAATAGGAGTCGTTTGAGTAGTCCCAATTTTGATGACTCTTCCTGACATCTATTGGCGAATAATAATACTATTTTTTGGCGAATAAAAAAAAAATACCGAGCAAAGCTCGGTCAACCAGGTACTTCTTATAATATGAGGTTTTTAAATTAAATAATTTATTCATATGAATTTTTATGAAGTAAATAAGTAGAGGTCTACTACTATTTGCGAATACCACACGAGCTAGACGTAGAAACTTACAAAGTTGAATTCTCGAAAACTTCAAGCATTGCTTTATAGACTGAATCCTACTAATATTATAAATGCAAAAGTTTGTTATGATGTTTGTTGTGTGTGTTTGTTGCTCGTTCACGCAAAAACTACTGAACTGGTTGCAATGAAATTTGGTACGTAGGTAGCTAGGCAACTGGAATAACATATAGGCAACCTTTTATCCCGATGACTTACGCGGTTGAAACCGCGGAGCGCAGATAGTATATTATTAGAGATTATTCGCTTAAATAATATGTCAATAAGCACAAAATCTCGTCGCGTAGCGTTCACAATAGACGAATTTTCTTCCAATAACGTTTACATCAAGCCTTTATCGCTTATCAACACCGCAAGTCAGCTCGGCCGCTTTGAAGCTAGCTCTTTGATGTCGCCGCTCGCCGCTACAGTAAACACCTTCCGATGAAACGCTGGGAACAATCTGCTGGAGCTTTGTTATAAGAATAATTATTTTCTACCAGAACGGTCACCAACGACTGGGTGACTTCCACTCCATTCTAATGTCTTCTATTCCCTATGAAACACAAAAAGACGTCCATCGGTTGAAAATCCACGGAGCTATCGAATATCAGAACCCAGAAAAAGATAGTCCAATTAAGAACCTCCTAGGCTTTTCACCAACCATGAACTTTTACATTGGCTTTTAGAGGAAAGTACAAGGAAAGATTGGCGACGGGTATAAAAGGAAGAGGAGGTCTCCAGCTCCCCCACTCATAGCTTGAAACATAGTAGCATTTGAATGCAACTAGTATAAAGCAGTCGCTTCCTGCGTCTATCCCTATGTATGGATGTAAGCTTAGATCTTTAAAACCATACAACGGATTTTTATTGGGTTTTTTTAAATTGACACAGTGGTTTAAGAGGAAGGTTTTTTTGTACAATGGCATCTATAAACTACTCCAAATTTAACGCGTGCGAAGCCATAGATAAAAGTGGATAAAAAATAAATAAAAAAAACAACATAATATCTAAAACATGGCGCAGACTTAAGATTTCCCAAAACATAATACAGAGATTCTATAAAGAATAGCTTTAAAATACTAACCAATGTTTATTTGGCTTCACAAAGTAATTCACATGCATATTTATTTCACTACAGCAGTATGAATGGAGATTTATGTAAATAAATATTATCCCAACATTACTAAACACAAGACCGAATACCAAAAAAAAATGTAATTTCCGTATTAACACCAAAAAATTGGTATTTAATAAACAAAACCCGTTTCGTGGTATCGCTATAAGATCAGAGGCGAAGAGTTCATAACGCTACGCGATTGTTTTGTAAACACTCACACTTCATCTTATTTAGTTTATTACATTTGTTTGATACTGAAATAGAATGAATTTATTTTCACGTAGCTACGTCGTTTTCGTAGGTGAAGGTTTGCGAGTTTGCTCTGTAATTGCTTGGGAATAGACGTGGTTTTGGTGTGGATTTTCATTTTAACATTGGTATATAAACTTTTTATAAAAATATCCCTATATTATTAACCTACAATGGTTACATTTATATCTTTAATATGAAATTGTACGCATTTAGACATTCGTGCTAATAGCAAGGCGAATAGCGAAGCGAAAACGAGGCGAATAACGAACATGCATTTTTTACATTACGCCGTGTTTACACACTAGCATTCTCTATTCGCTCTCGCCTCGCTTTCGCCTCGCATTCGCCTCGCCGTTCACACGAATATGTAAATGCTTACAATCTAATATATAAAATTCTCGTGTCACAGTTTTCGTTGCCATACTCCTCCGAAACGGCTGGACAGATTCTTATGAAATTTTGTGTGCATATTGAGTATGTCTGAGAATCGGCCAACATCTATTTTTCATACCCCTAAATGATAAGAGTAAGGCAGAACAGCGTTTGCCGGGTGCAGCTAGTTTTATATAATATGCTTTACATATTTCATATAAATAACCTTAACTATTGTTGAAAAAACATTACAATATAACTCCAAACCATCATGTCATAATCACGGTCAAGCAATTACCACGTATCCGTTCAAGCAATATAATATTTCGAAATTCCATTGATTTCTTTACATCTATAACAAATTACAAACATCCGTACAAACGTTACAATTCCTCGACAATACTATAATAACATTGAAAGGGTTTGTCCGTCAATCTGTGTAAATAATGTAGAATAAACTAAATGTGTACAAACTATGGCAAAACTAGAAGTGTGCGGCCATTGAAACTTGCGATCGGTCGCATGAGAGTCGCAGTGCGTTCGAACCTTGTCGCAATTGCATAAAATGTCGTATAGACGTCAGAGTTGAAATTTCTTTTTCTTTATATAATTCGGCGGTAGCATACATCACAGCAAACTCATAATTCTTTATAAAATACACCATTTCCAATACCATTTTCTACCCATGCTGCGTAAAGGCAGTATAAAAAATTAAAATAAATACAAAATTTTTAGATTAGCTACGTGTAATATTAGGTTTAAAATTAAATTTATCAACTTAGAAATACTTAGATACTATATGAAAAATAGGCCCTCGATGCGTGAGCATTAGCACTTTCATTATCTTTATAAATTAAAACATCAATAAAAGATATTAGAAATCAGTGGCAATTTGAACCATCCATTTATACAATATATAAAAAAAATAAATAACATTATATGCGATAAAGTCCCAAATACCTTTTTATATATGCGTACAGTAAAATCAAAGGTCGTAGAAGTTTATACGACTAGACTCTGCGGCTAAAAATCGCACCAACATCGTTAAAAATACAAATATTCAACGGCCCACTTCCCAAATATAAATAATTCGTAGTGTAGTCCGTAATCCGTTTTTCGCAAGGATTAGTTTAGTGAATATTATGAATACAATTGTCATAATAATATTAAAATATTTTCGGATAAATGTCAACTGTGGATCCATTGTTGTTGGTATTTTTGTATTATATAAATTCAAATGTATGAACGTATGTTTACAATTTCTGATTGATTTTTTGTAGAAACGAAATGCTTTGTATTGATTGTTTTTATTGTATAGATGTGTTGTAGAAAGTACGAGAATAGATATATTTTACAAATAAATATGCAGTATACCCATAATAATTAAAGCATTTAACTTCAGATAAACACTGATATCTGTTTCAAAAACAAATATATTGATTTAAAAGAAGTCAAATTAAATTAATATATGTTTGTTTGCGTCTGAGTTTATTGCTTTTTAAAAACAATACGTAAATTAAATCGGTCACAGATTATAAAATTAACACAGCTATTTTCGTTTAACGACACTTATTTCGGTGCTGCCAGTAAACAGAATCAGACAAATAAAAACAGACAACACTTAAACCCTATTTAAGAGTCTACATCCAAACGATACCGTATTTATACGAGGCTTAAATTCCGTCGGGAAGTCATCACTTGGGAAACCAAATGCTACGCATAAAACAGCGTAAAACGGGTTAATCCAGCCCGTAATCCCCTAACATACGTATTTGTCGCCACGTTTTGACGTAGATTTACAATTATTTACAAGGAACGCTCGCCGCACCGCTTGCGTCGTCTCAACATAATCCGCGGATTAACACTCTCTTGTTTATTGTCAAATTGTCTGTGGTCGGAAAAATGCGCGGGAAACAAGATGGCGCTTGATTTACGGCGCGATGCGTTCAGCGCAGCTTTTCACAATATTTCTGGGCGCAAGCTGTTTTGTGTCGAATGAGGGATGGCCGGGTTTATCGGATTAGCACGGTTTCGGATATCGCGACATGTTTTTGTTGGCAGCGACACTGTGACACTTGCTGTGGTAAGGTGCACACGTAGTTATAAATCATGCTGACAGATTGGTTTCTATCCGGTACTCATATCAAGAGAATCCACAAGAATCCGCAACACAAAATCAAAATCCTAGTATCCTACTAATATAATAAATGCGAATAAATAAAATAATAGATGCGAATGTTTGTAAGGATGTGTGTGTGTTTGTTGCTCTTTCACCGATTGCAATGAAATTTGGTATGTAGACAGCTGGACAACTGGAATAACGTATAGGCAACTTTTTCCCCGATACTCCTACGGGATACGGACTTACGCGGGTGAAACCGCGGGGCGCAACTAGTAATATTATAATTACCAACAGCATCAGATCCAAGACATGCGCTGAGAGCATCTACTACACACAAGGGAGTTGGTCTGCCCACGCACACAGAGAAAACTCTGCACAGAGAAATGCTTCCCCATCAAAAATGCATAATTGAATAAAGCCAAATCATGAAACTTATCTACCTAGTATATAACTGGAAATGACTAGGCACTCTATAAATTATCACGTCTAGATCAAATTAAATGTACACGAAAAGTATGTTATAGTAAGTTATAATGTTGTAATTTCTTGTAATTAAAGGTACAAAAAATCATCTATATAGCAAGCTTTACAAAAAAGTTAACTGTATTTGTTGTTGGAAATTCTAATTAAAAAAGTAGTATAATTTCAATTATAAAATCAATTCAAATATAAAAGAATCCTCAAAATCGGTCGCCCAGTCGAAAGATCTAAGGTAACAAACATGACATTTCTGTCGTATCAAGAACCATCTCCATTTTTAAAGTCGCTTGAATATAGGAGTTAAGTCAGACCAACGAGTGAAGTCACGTTTAAATTCTCCTTTCACCTCTACATTAATCGCTCTAATCGACATAATCACAAAATATTAATATTATTTTCCAATTTATCAAACAGGGGCTAGGGCTGTGCAAAATAAATCAGTCTAGAAAAGAACCAAACACTGCACGTATATAAATGTGTATTGAAATTGTCATAGCCTTTTTCCATGTTTTATATAATAATTATGTTTATACACTGTGATATTGTATGTGTTTTTATTTATTCCATACGGCATATTCTATGTTAATTTTGTTATTTTTATGTTATTTCTTAAATAAGCATGACCTATCTATTACCTTCTACAAATTAAATCTTAATTTTAGTTCAATTACTTACTTATACCTAGGTAATAGGTATATATGGCATATATGTAGTTCAAACAAACAAACAAACTCATCGGCTTTTTAGCATTAGTACTGATTCTTTATCCTCTAAGTAAATTTTGTAGAAATCATTGTAAACTATACATAAAATACATATTATTCCATACATATCTCTGTGTATAAAAATGCTCATGCCACAATGTCAGTTACCATTATACTCCTCTCAAACGCTTGGGCCGGTTTTGTGAAATGTGTGCTTATAGGGTTGATCTAAGAATCTAACATATGGTTTACATACTCCTAAATGATAAGAACACGCAGAACAGTGTTTGCCGAGTCAGTTAGTTTAAACATAATATAATCTATAAAAACCCCAGCGTGGCAACCCTGGAAGTTTTGCCGGCTATTCGAATCTCATTTAATCTATCTATGTCAAACTTAAAACGGCGTCCATAAGTTCGGATTAATAAATATTAAATGTGGAAAATAAATGGTGGGCGGGTAATAATGGATTGATTAAGTTATTAGGAGATTCGCCACACACAATTTTGACGATATTTATTGAAGTAACAATCGTTTACTTAATGACTCTGTGAAGTTACTTTTTTATAACCTCTTATTTCTACTTGTTAAGCCGACTCAAATGCCTTTAAGCTTTTACGTGTGTATTTCGTGTTTTTGATGAGTTCAAAAACTTACTTATATTATAAACTAGCTGCGCCCCGCGGTTTCACCCGCGTAAGTCCGTGTCCCGTAGGAATATCGGGATAAAAAGTTGCCTATTTCATATTTAATTGAGCAACAAGGCCTTTTGTGCCGCCTTTTGTGCATATGTGCCGGCATGGTCTTTTTTATGATGACATTTTTTTGTTTTTCTTTCGGTGATATGTACTATAAATAATAATTAAATAAATCTTTATTGTACACAGTACTATTGAAATTAATACACGATTTATTTATTTATTAATAATGTTTAATTGTTGGAGCGAGCATGCGTCGGCACGAATTGGGCCAGCTCGCAACCGGGAAGTACCACACCCCTACAGAAATCCGGCGTGAAATACTACCATATAATGTTCAATGTTCATGAATTTAATATAATGTTCATGGGCGGTGGTGATCGGTTGCCATCAGGCGAACCACCAGCTCAGTAGCCCGCTATGATATAAAATAAATAATTATGGCGCAACAAAGTTCAGTAGATCACTTAGGAATAAGTAGATTTCTGAGATGGACCTCAATCGCGTCATCTATCAAAAATTTCCTAGAACATCACAGCATGACTCATTGATTAAACTATATACATATATATTATGATGTCTCCGTGAAACATGTCTTAGAACCGGTCAATCCACTTACTCACACTATATTATAGTCTGTTTGACACTTTCCAAACGTTTATTTTCATACATATGTCTAATATATAATTTTAATTGACTAAACGCTACACAAAACTTATCTAGAACGCGTGGATCCGGCCATTAATGTTGTATAATCAGTCATACTCACAAACTAAAGGTTACCGCCAACACAAACTTCTTCTAGAACATTAGTCCTGTGTGTGACCACTGTAATTACTCGAGGCTACAATGATTGCAAAATATAAACTTTTCCTAATAGAAAATAAAATGATTTTTTTTTGAATCGGTTCAGTAGTTTCTATATGAATATATTGCAAACTAGCTGCACCCCGCGGTTTCACCCGCTTAAGTCCGTATCCCGTAGGAATATCGGGATAAAAAGTTGTCTATATGTTATTCCAGTTGTCCAGCTGTCTACGTACCAGATTTCATTGCAATCAGTTTAGTAGTTTTAAACACACATCCTTACAAACTTTCGCATTTACAATATTAGTAGAATAGTAGGATGTACAAAAAGTTTCCCCCTTGTAATATTAGTGTAAATAATAATTATTTCTTACTTGCAGTACGAGAGCTGATCTCTTCTGATTGCTACATAACCCTTCGACGACGAGTCTAACTCGCACATCTCGGGGTCTTTATATAATGTTACATTAAATATTTAAAGTGTCTACTTTTAATATTTAACCCATTTTTTATAATTTGGAATCTATTATCTTTTACTTTCTGAAATTTCCACTGAAATAGATACAATAATAACTTATAACTCAACTTACCAGGAACTCATAAACATATGGTACTACCAGTACGTTGTACCAGTAGTACGTTGCTACTTGAATGTAAATTTCAGCATACAGGCATTGGCTACCAATGACGCTATTTTTATTTTAATTGATTTAATAACTCTGACACACATGTAATGTAAAATAATGCGCAAACTAACTATTTCTTATAAAATTTAACATATAAATTAATTTCAAAACATCAAAACAAACACGTTTAATAACGATAAATAAAATGGCTTTAGAAAATACTAGCTGATGAACCAACTGACTGATTTATGATCAATTGATATGATGTATAGCAGGCCCATAATAAATAAACTCTGGTGACAGTCTTACAGCGCCATCTTTTAAAATTATGAAGAGACTAACAGTTATCATTCTATATTTGAAGTTGTGTGTTGTGTGACAATTTTATGGTTGTATTTTAATAGTTAAAACATTTTTAATTGTTTTAAACATACGCTTAAATCGTTTGTATAATTGATATTTATTAATTACTAATAGCTACTACGTAAGTATAGCATTATACTATCTGTGCTACTACTAATTTATTAAATTATGCTTTCTTTATTTCAATCTATGTTTTTATATTTAACTAGATTCAATCTTCTTAGGAAGTAAAATATATTTACTAAAATTATCTGATTAAACTGTTAAATCACAATGAAGTAGAATGTTCTAGAAATGAGACATGTGCTTATTATCGTAGCTATATTATCCCCTGCTATTTTTTCGATTAGTTATTGACAAGCTCTTTTCAGAATTTTTTTTTCTTAATCTATGGTATGCGACTTTTCGATAAGAGTTAATTTTCAACATCGATCTTAATAATACGAGCAAGATTATAGCAAAATACCTGCTAATACGTGTCATAATAGATCATTAAGTAATTTTCTCTTTGTAGTGGTAATAAATATTTAATCTTATATGTATATGCATCAAATGACGGTATGGTACAGAAGGTTGCAAAGTAAAGTTATTTATAATATGTATTTAACCAATCAGTTTCAAATAAGATAAGACTGAATAAATAAATAAAATACATAACATGTAACCTGTTCAGTTTGATGATTTTTTTCTACCTTAAGTAAGCTCTAAGTGATAATATAATTTTTAATGGATATTTTTAAAAATGACTTTTGTTTTTAGTATGCTGCCGACACTTTTGTCAATAACTGATTGGTTATTAAAATGTCTTAAGAATGTTTTAAGTTGTTTATTGATAGTTTAGGTCATATTCCTTGATATTACTTCAAAATACATATACGATTTTGACGTAAATTTTAATTAAGATGACTAGTATTAAAAACCAATAAGACGTAATTTAGAAATTTTTTAAAAAATCATTAAAGCATTATTACTAGATATACTCCTGTATGTAGAATTCCTTCTGATTTAATTTATATTTAATAAAGGTGGCAATAAAATATCAAAAACAATTCATCATTAACGTTTTCACATTTAATTTATACGTTCACATATTTCATATCCGTTTCGTAATTAAACAAATGCATCAATAAATAATACATATCCACATAACTTAGCCTCTTACAATAAAATATAATCTTAAGTTAATAAATAAATAGCGGTACCACTTTTTACAGATACTGGCAATTATTATACACATCTTTTCGATCGTCCTATCACAGTCACTTAAAGTCTGCGTAGCTAACTCGGGGATAGCTCACGAAGCTAAGGAATAAATCAACTACGCTTCACCAAGTCAGGGTCGTCTGGCGGGCTGACTGAGGGAGTCAATCCGTGAATCCTTCGATACAGTTGGTGGTAAGGGTTCGGTGGTGGAGGCGGCAGTCGCAGCAGAGGACTGGGCAGCGCGTACCGCCCGTACACAGAGAGCAGCGGCGGATACAACCCAACAAGAGACGCGTACGGATTGGCAAACATGGGATGCAGGATAGCACCCCGTTTGAACGCCGCCAACCTCGATCTAGAGGATGCCGTGGACCGCCGCCGCAACTTGCCCGTCGTGCCCCCAATAAACACATCGTCGGAAGACGGATCGAGCATCCAATAGTTCCCTTTACCCGGATCGTCGTAATGCCGCGGCACTTTCACAAAACATTTGTTCAAACTTAAATTGTGTCGGATGGAGTTCTGCCAGCCCTGTTTGTTCTCCTTGTAATACGGGAAATTCTTCATGATATATTCGTAAATGCCGTTCAGCGTGAGTCGCTTTTCGGGGCTGCTGCGGATGGCCATCATGATGAGCGCGTTGTAACTGTACGCCGGCTTCTCGTTCTTTTTCTCATCTGGTGTCTTGGAGGTGCAGGGCGGCGGCGTCTCCGTGCCCGTGACGTCCAGCTCCGTGTCCGATGGCGACGGGGACCTCGACGATGCTTCCGGCAGAAGGTCTCGTATCGCGAAACTTGGCGGACTCATAATTGTGCGGCATCGCGAGCCGCGCGCGCTCGACTAAGCCTATGGAGCAACTGGTTGCCAGACCCCGCCTCTGACAACGCCCAGCTATAAAACCCCTCCTCTCCGACGTGGCTCGAGCGTGTGGGGTGACCAATTTATCTGTACACCTGGCGTCTACCTCACTGGCGGGTATTAGGGGCCATTTTATGGCGGCGATGTCGCGTGTGTGCTTTTCAAGGGTCAACGCTTTATGGCGCTGCGTTAGGGTTACGTTACAATATCCCCGATCTGCTATGGTCTGTAAATATTGTCTAAACATGAAGTTTTGGAATTTAATAACCGGTTTCGATTCGCGATTATCATTAATCCAATTTCGCCTAGTATAATGCGCTTTGACAAATTGCGTTACATCATTGTCGTGACAAATGTTAGTAATTGTTCTATTATTTATGATGCAGTTACAAATGCATGATAGCTGCATGCTTTGTTAAGATTTTTAAGAAATATCATTAAAACCACTGCGCATAATTCATTCAATTAATTTCTGTTAACCCTTGTACCTACAGAAAAGGATTTGCAAACATTTTTACTGGTTTCATTATTCCCTATACTTAAATGTATGCAACTAAGTAAGCATTAAAAAAAACATCAATCGCTTTTATATTTTATTTTTTATGTTTATAAAATGTAAAAACGTTGATATGTATTAAAAAACTTATGATATTCATTATATATACATTTTTTTTTTTCGTCTCACCTAGTACATCAAACATATGTAAATAATATGTTAGGGTTTGTAAAATTCCTATGTTTATTGCGAATTTATAATAGACTTTAGTCTATGAGCTTCTTCCTTCAAATATAATGACTTGAAAACAAAACTTTTCTTGTACATAATCATAAAATATTGTGACTTAAAGAAGATGAGTTTGTAACCATACATTAGTTTTCCGTGAATAAATGAGTATATAATTTTAATTTTAATGTGTTTAATAGTTTATTTATTCCTTTATTAATAAAATAATGAGCCTCATATCAGCTTGCCTCAAACACAATATTATTAAACAATGAACCGTTATAAAAACCAGTGAAATAGGCTTAATCTAGTAAAATCCACAATAGTCTGTCCACAAATTCTACATTCTAGACTTATAGATGTTTCTAGGTATAAATATAGAAGCCACGCCCACTCGCCAGCCACGCCTCCTGACTCGAAAATGTAGAGTCAGCATTTACTGTTTGCATACAAACATGTATAGAGCATATAAATATGTGAGATGAATATATTGTAGAGATAAATTAATGGAGAGTTTAATAATCGTTATATCACTCTACATTTTGAGGTCGTTTTAAAGAAGTTTAGAAAGAAGAGAAGTGTTCTAATTTATGAAGAAATTTGCAATTTTTATATGCATCTTCTATAATTGTGTTATTTCATATCACAATTTAACACTTCTTAAGATACAGATTATAATTCATTTTGGTCCGTCATTTTTCAACACAAGAGTGATTTTTTTATTCTGCCTATTCTTTGCCTAACAGGATCAGGATGGGATCATCTCAAATTTGATTTTATATAAAAATAAGAAGTAAAATATTTCAATTTCAATATTTTACAAAATAATGATTGACACAAAACATGTATGTATATACATAAATATGTATAACATCCGTAAATGTAGAACAGAGAAGCGGTGACCGCGCGCGTGTTTACCGAACGATTGAGCCAATCGCTGCGACTGAACTACTGGTGCCATGAGTTTCATCGTTAACGGACTAGGAATTTACAGAATAAATTCTTTATTTTCAATTATTGCTAGTAATATTTTTGTTTATGGTAGGCATTCAATCAAGTTAAATTAGTTTTCGTTAAAACATTTAATAGTTGTTAGCCGGGCTGTTAAAAAATTAATTTCTAGTTTACTAGCTGCGCCCCGCTGTTTCACCCGCGTAAGTCCGTATCCCGTAGGAATATCGGGATAAAATCGGTTCAGTAGTTTTTGCGTGAAAGAGTAACAAACACACACATCCTTACAATCTTTCGCATTTATAATATTAGTAGGATTTCTAACTAGAATTTTCATCAGTCTAATAAACAACATTTTACTTTTTCTGCATACTAGTTAACTTAATCTCAATACTAAAACTTTATCACTTTACTAAATATGAGAAAAATAACCGTATACATTCTCTTAAACCTTCTTCATTAAACAAACGAAAGGTATTCATAATTTTAAAAACATATGCCTTTCCATAACATTATCATTAAATTTAAATTCAAAATGACAAATTTAATCTGATTTACAGTTCTTTATCGCATGAAATAAGGAGATCTGCTGTGTTGTGCCATCCGACGTACAATTAAAATAATTGTTATCTTTAATAATTGTTAATATGTCAATACATCTTAATATATAAAACCTAGAACCAAATTAGTATTCAGTCCCGTATACCCTCATGAAGAATGTAAAAGATGTATTTCAAATCTATTTAAATAATCGACTTTCTTAATCCTAATAGAATAAAACCCTCATAGAAGGCCTGTGTCCCAGCAGTGGGAACATGTATGGGCTGATGATGATGATGATGATAGAAAAAAAATGTCCCACAAGAATGAAAAGCATTGTCATAACAACACGTACGCAACCAACGCCGTTTCCACACAAATATTTAACTGCCACCGCGACAATCACGCTTAACACTGTTTGCTGTATGTTTGTTTGTTCATATTACATTAGAAATACAAAAAACTAACAAAATTGTAAAAAAAAAAACAACAAAAAGGAACTTCTATAATATAAAAGTTACCAAAAAAAGACTTCTATGTTTTCTATTACAGACATACCTATACATATTAAAACCTTGCTCCGTTCATCCCCTTAAAATTGTTTTATTACTCTAACAAAACACAAAAAAAATCACAAAATCCCATAATTATATGTCCAAACTCGACCCCCCTCCCCCCCTTAACAAGTGCTAACAGCGCACTCCTCGCCCCCACAAAACAAAAACTACAGTTTACGGCCCCCAGTTAAAATAAATAAGTAAATAAATAAATACGGTCGTGTTTTCCGCCGAATTGAAGCAATTACGTCGCGAACGGTTGCGAAAAGCTTGCGCTGTCATCTTATGACTGGATTCGCAATGATATTTTGCTAAATTGTTGTATTTGAGTTATAAACAATTGCATTGTGATAGTTATGATTGTTATTACATCGTTCAGATATGAGATGTTAAACGTTTTTATTTTAAGACAAACTAACGGTCCACCTCGCCCATGGTACATAATATAGCCTATTATAGCCTTCCTCAATAAATTGACCATTAGTTCCTGAGTTTAGTGTTTTAAACAAACAAACTCTTCAGCTTTATAATATTAAGATATGTGTAGCTGTGATGTTTTGTTTCATTTTAAAATATGTTGAAAGTATAACATTACTCATCTGCAAAACGATAATAAAACTATATCATGTTTCGTCATTTTGTCAAGATAGACTCGAGTAAAAATAAGATATCTAAACCAGTAAAATATAATATAAATTTTCACAAATAAAAAGTAATAAATCGGATGTAATGGGAATCTTAATATCTACTTGTAATATTCATTTTCAAAATCCATTTATAAAGCAATTAGAACACTAAACTTTAACTGTGTTAAGTATCCTTAATTGGAATATAATATAACAATAGAAATATAACAACATTAAAAGCCATCAACATCCATTAAAAGCACAAAGTCACGTCACGCCAAATCCAGCATCCGAAGCCAAATCAAAGCGAATATCATAAAACAACAACTCGCGAAATATTTCCAAAATAAGCTAGATTAAGAGCAAAGACAATGGAATCCACTCCGAGGCCTCTCAAGAACGGCGACTAAGCAAGGTGGCTGGCTTGTCTAGAGCCCTCAGCTCACGAGCCAGTGTTGTTGAAACATTGATTAATATTGTCGCCATATTGAAATGCCACTCTGACAGGCCGGAAGACATAACTGTAGCATCGTATAGACAGTTTTTATACCCATTGTTAAGGTTGTAGAGGCGCCTCGTACCGGAAGTGATAAGTGGGAGGTATAGATGTTTTAGCGAACGGATTAGGGGATGCGTGCGTTATTTTTTGCGATTTTTTCGATAGAGAATGTATTAATGGTGTACCTTTATAGAGAATTTAAATATTATGGTTTTCTTTAATTCTAGACTAAAAATTTCGAACAATATTTTGAGAAGTACATATAAGACATTAAGACATAAAAATGACAAATCCCGCGTATAAAAAACGAATACTTTTTTTAACTTTTTGTATGAAAATAGACACTCGAATGTCTGTAACTCGTATGACTTCACGCATACTCAAGATACATTGTTACATAACTAATAATTTATGAATAAAAATTCAAAATGGCGGTCACATTAACACCCATACGGAATCAATAAAACTTTAATACCTAAATATAACAAAACTCCATTATTACATACAGAGCTAAGCACATAGTTGGCGCGAATAGATTTATAACAATAATATAAACAGAGTTAGGGGCTAATTACTGTGTTGTTTATTTTTGTTGGGCTTCAGTGATTGCTCCCACGGCTTGTTGGTCCACATTTGTGGCTTCATATTGTTTTACTGTTTTCTTTTTGAATTGCTTGGAGCTGATTTGATTGCATGCTGCACGTGACTTAATTATGTTAAGCGAAGTTTTCATCATACCAATGTTATATACGAATGTATTACTTACCAGTTATCGTGTACCAGAGCGATAATTATTTAATAATAACAATAAAAACAATTAAAAATACATTTATTGACATAAAATCTTCAAGTACCATTCCTAAATGATCCACTGACTACCGACCTACTTTAGAACTGTGTTCTGGTTGTAGGTGGCTTCTCCTTTTAAACAATGTTACAGTACTTTGGTGATTTATTTAATTGATATATAAAAATAAGCTATTACTTTTTTATCATCTGTCGCTGTTATATTCTATAATCAACCCTATGTTTGTTACGATTTTGGTCATATTAAATCGATGATAAAACTACCGATATTATAATAAGTTCAACTTAAAGACTACATTTTATTTAAAAATAAAAACTATCTGTACATGTAAAATAAATTTGCGAATGCGTGATTGCATGAACTATCATTGGATAGGTCTTTTTAGGAACATATATGGTTTTGTTTGCCTTCTTTTATTTGCATCTTCGAAACTTCCACTGAATACAAAATTTTGCACTTCACGCGAGCGAAGACGGGTGCGGAAAGCTAGTCTAACATTAGAAAAACAGCGAATGATTGAAAATAAAACTACGAAAAAAGGCATTAAAAAATAAGGCAATAAAAACAATTAAGACAATAGAAAAATATTTAAAAGCAACGCACACACTCGAGCACAACCAATTGGTTGCAATGAAATGTCCTCCACGACCAAACACTTCACTCCCTTACCATTCCCTTTGTTTTAGGAAAACAATTTATATTCATACATTATGTATATAGTTCGAGTGCCATTGTTTTTTAAACAATTTACATTTCATTTCCAATAACTTACATAACTAGAAAATTATCGTTTTTGACCTATTCATATTTTTATAAGAATAATGAATACTAAAAAACTCAGTGATGATCAAAACAAACATTGCTGAACCAAATGCTGCAAAACTTTATACGATCCAGGTTCAAATATTTTAATTCAAGTACTTAGTTAGCATATAATACAAGCGTCTCAATCTCCCATATTATGTGTAAAAGTTTTTTGAAGACATACTTATGCATGTTAAATACTATTTTGATTTTCTTAAATAAGCTATATAAATACTTAATTGCTTACTATTTTAAACTTTATTAACAAATAAAATGATTTAATTGTAACATGCTTAAAAACTCCTATGTAATCAACATTACATTAAAATTCTAAGTTACACAAAATGCGTAATAATAAATTGTTTTATTCAGTCAGAAACAACTTCGACTTCAAATATCAAGTGGCTTTTACAAGACTGAAGAGCGTGCACCTGGATTCAAAGTATTTCTATTCAGAACAGAATACTTCAAAATATTTGTATAATATAATACATTAATACTAATTGTTCATATATTTCAAATTCTTTGAAAATTGAAATTGTTGAGACTTCGCTATATTATGCCAACGAATTTAGCCATACAACATTTTATGTCTTCGAGTTAAATCAACCAAAGAGTATTAAATACCATACCTCATTTTAGCAAAGGAATTTAAACACTTATCAGATGTAATAAAGTTAAAATTGCCAAAGCGACATTATATCAGCACTTATTGCGACATTTTTAATTGCATTCGTTTGTCAAAAACACGAAAATGCTTTTTGATAAAGTTCACGCTCGGTTGGTAAATAATAATAAAAGCAAAACGATACAATAATAGTATCGCTTATTTGTTCGGACGGGATATTTAAGTATGCGTTTAAAAACTTGTTAAATAACTGTTATTTTCACTTTTATTTTTCCTGTCTAAAAGTTTATTCGTTTATAAAGTGTGGATGCGAAAGTGCGATTTATTAATTGAATTTATAGTCTTCTTGTTATCCTTTTATTTTTTAGCGCTACATACCTACATGCGGAAGTCGGACTCAAAGTTTTGTCATTATAATATTTCTTTCCATTTCCGTACAAGGGTTTTTCTAACCGCATTTTTTAATGCCCAATTTATCTCGATCATCGGCGTTAACATGTAATGAGATGTTGGACGGGATGCATTTTTTTTCCATGCATCTGCCATTGCCTCGTGTCCATTCTGCCAACTTTTTTTATTTTTTCCTTTGGCAATACTCGATCCGATTTGTCACCGGGGGTCCGGAATTGTACCATACTAACGATTATTCTTTTTTTTTGTTTGTTAAGGTCTGCACGCCCTTTGATTGTCCGATTTTGGCGGATTTATACAAACGTCATTGTAGCAAGTGAAGTGTGGACCATTTGGTCGCAAAGAGGATTAGAGAAAGTGTTTTGTAATGGATTTTTCAGTAAATACTTTATCCTTTGGCTGTTTTATTGTTACGAATATGTACGTGCAGAAAGATGAAATTTGTCGTAACGTGTTTACGATAGTTCGTTTTCAATACAATAGAACATATAAATTTCAAAGAAACTTTTGTTAAGTTTAATAGAACTCTAGAAATACTGTATCAATTTATATGCAAATTAAATACTATGGATTAAAAAACAACTAATAACATGGATTAAAAACTCCGTAACAATTGCAAAAATCGCGTGAGAAAATGTTCACATTGAAAATTAATGGAATAGTATATATTCCCAACAGGTCTCATGAGTATTAGACAGAAATAAATCATCTGCCTACGTTCTCGAGGACGTAACCAATTTAATTAAGTCCTCAGGTTAGCGACACGTGAGCCTGAATACGTTTTTATTGTGCCATCGTGTCGCATTGTCGGCAAGCAGTGGGAGGTTAGACCGATTTCCGAACGCATCTGTCATCCGCAGACCATAGACAAAATTAACTTTTATACACCTCAGACTAAGGTCGCGATTTCTGCCATCAGTGTAATAAAGAAAAAAGCGTGGGTCTTAAATAACATCTCAATATGTTCTGATGATGTGTTAAGGTCGCATTGTCGGTTTCTGACAATGGTGATAATTGATCGTGTCTACTTCATGCAGATGCCGTCGGCGCACCCTTTATTTGTGACTTGGATACAAAATTTATTTCATTTGTTTAGATGTCTTTATGTAGGTTAGGACAAATCTTTTGACGTATAAACTCTGGCGTCGGTTTTTGTTTGGGTTCACCGCAATATGTCTGACATTTTAATTTCAAATTCTCAGAAGTGTGAACTCCTGCAATGTTTATAATTGAATTTTAATTATGTTATAGATATCTTGAACGATATGTTTCTTCAAATATTTATGTTCTTATATTAAAGTGGGTTTTCATTTTCTTTTATTATTAATTTTTGGATATAAAATATCTAGTAGAATAAAATGTTTTAAATGGTTTGGACTCACACATAACAGACATGATTAATTAATGCGTTTTACTTTTACAATAGTTCACTCGCGGTAGGTTAATTTATTCATGAACTAGGTACTTCAAAATTTCTCTGTATTAACTAACTTATAGAGACTTCCCATCCACTTTTGCGCTTTTTTTTTTGTTCTCGTAATTTATTTGCTTCGTATTTGATGTTTTCTCAATGATTGTCGTTGTTCATATTTATATTCCCTATTCAATATATACTCTATCGATGACAATTAGGAGCTGCAAGTTTTAAGGCACGAAATTAATTCAGATTTTATGAAATTCTATGTCATCGTAGTAAAAGATAGGCATGATTATTATAAGTTATTTTAGATTTTTGGCAATATTAATGATTTGATTTGCTCTGTCCGTATCACCTGGTCCTGGATTCTTTTCTCATTGGACACAAAAAACATCTCCATATGACAGAAAACAAAAACTTATACTTCGTTAAGGAAATCGATCGACAAAATAGGTGCGATATAATGCATATATCGTATAGCTATCCCGTGTCTATCTGTATGTCTAAAAAATAATTGTGTGTTCGCTCCATTTAATTCGGGTCTTGAATAAAATGTGGGACTACCTATGTCAAGGTATTGATCTAATGTTAAATTGTAATATTTTCAACCGACTTTTAAAAAGGAAAAGGTTATCAATTCGACTTGGTGAACCGATTTTTATGATTCTTTTTTTACTTGAAAGTTGGTTCCTGCCATGTGGTCCCGTTTAAATTTTGTCACATTTTAACAATTTGAAGACGTTTTAGTGTTGTATTTTTATACATTATAGCGTTGTATTTTCTATACATTTATAAGACTTCCAATAACAGATTAAAAAAAATATTGCAATATAGAAACTCTACGGTTTTCTAAGATTTAAAAATAAACTTTACAATATATGTAAATACACGTTGTGAACGCAAGCCAAAACAATCCATCAAACGTTTGTCAGTTCGTCTATTTGTTCAATGGTCCCAGACTCCCGTTAGCCATTATAGTGGGATTTTTGTTATGCAAGTAGGTAGCGCACTGAGATATGCGTTCTTCCTACTTACGAAAGCGCTTAAATATTGAGTTACGTGTTGGTAATACAACATATTCGGTAAAGTAAAATTCAGTAATTCAAAACATTAATATGAGAATGTTAATTGTGCAGAATTTTACAGAAAAGATAGGTACATGCAAGCCTAATAGTACCATTTGTTTTTGTTATTTCTTTTAAGTTCACCTCATAAAACGAAATGTTTTGCCACTTCTAGGTTATATTCGCAGCCATTGTTAGCAAATATTTCAATTATTTCACCAAACATTGAAAATCCTGAGCTCCATTCTCCAAATCTCAATATTTATTCACCGTCCACTATCCCCGGGAAATAAACAAATCTCAAAACAAAACATTAACCCAACGCTGATTCGGACAAAAGCACTCATCATTATCAAAACATTAACGCGCGTATGTCCGCGGGGCGCCAATTATTTTTACTTGCAACCCCATCATGCGATGGTTATTCGCGCTGGCAACACCGTTACACTCGTTTATCATTATCTGTGGCCAGTCGCGTGCGGGACGATGCTGACACGCGACGCACTTCTGGGATATTTTTTAACAAAATAATCACATTGTATTTTGTAATTATTCTCCTGTGTGTGAACTGGGACAATTATTCTGTATTCATAGTTACTAAATTTAAAATAAATTGTTTAATTATTAGCAAATTGGTATTGCCTTAAATTACCTACAAATATATTTATAGTAAAAAATAATTACAGAACAAGAAAATAGACCATCTTAATGAACAAACACATATGGTCTTCATCATTTCATATAAATTGTTACTCATTTTAAGTACCTGCCTATTATGAGGTGTAGAATATTCTTAATTCTGAAACAATATAAAGTCACAAAACTTAAATCTTGCCAACATTTAATACTAACTGTCATCAATATGTCATACAGTATAATAATTTTTACAGTTACATAAACACAAGTGCTACTTATAAAATCACATCGTAATCCTAAGAATGAGTAATATCTCGCGGAACTGAAATCCTTCAAGTTTCTCAGGCCCGTTAACCTCTCCAGTATTCACTGCGTAATCTGCTAGTATCGACCAATTAGTGACGGCTGAACAAACGATGCGTAGGCACTCGCATAATGGCAGCGTGTTTTACAAATAGCTGTAATCTCAATTCGCGCCACGACCCCTGTTTGTGACATTCACTCCCGATTAAGCACCCAATTCCCGCCTTTTGTCACTACTCGTTCGGAAATCGCCACTCCACCGCTCACAGCTTAATTTCTTTTCTTACACTTAATTGTGGGAAAAGTGCACTCAAATTTTTGCAAGTTATCGACTATTGTGAGAAATATACCATTCATCAGTTTACGCGAACGGTCATTAAATATTTGTGAATTTCTATTCTTTGTGAATTGATTTCGTAGTTTTGTTCTCAGAGGAATTGATTACAAATGAACTTTTAATAACTACTCTCGGATTTGACGATATTGCGAGTCAATTAAATTTTACTTTGTATGAAATAATACGTTTGAAAGTTCAGTGAAATTGTGATTTCCAAGCTAGCTAAGTGGGTACATAGACCTAATTTAGATCTGAGAAAGTAATTTCATAAGTCAGAAAGATTGTTTTTCTTAGGATATTTTTAGTATTTGGATATATCATCGTCCTATTAACCATAGCAATGTTTGATGTCTACGTTTTGGCAGATGGGGGAAGGTACTACGCGAATTAATATTATAACGTTTGATATCTTATATAAAATATACGTAATCCCGCAGTAGTGCAAGATAAATATAACAAAATTCTAAACTACACTTTCGCTCCCATACATTATACCAAATTTTAAAATAAAATATCTTTAACCCTTCATAATCTTAAAGCAAACAGCTAAGCAAACAAATTAGTTGTATAACATGCAACAATATGTTATCTGTATTATGTAGCGATCGTTCCGCCCGGGGGCAAACAGCCAGCCTCCTGTTAAAAAACAATTAATGGCGAAAAATAAAGAAACGGGGCGATTCCGTGGGGCGGCCCGGGGCGCGCTTGTGGGAACTCCTTTATTGTTTTTGGATGGTCACATTATGATTGCGCACTCGCTCGGCACTGCGCGCAGACAGCCTCTGTCGTTAAACAAGGTACGCATTGACGTTCAATCAGCACACATGGCGAATTAATTTTATTGTAATTGACGATTTGATTTGTTTTCAATTGACGTTGAAACCGACATTTGTTCGGGTTATATTGGGTTTCCTGGTCAGTAGGTTTCGTGAATTATTTTTTTTTGGTTTATTCGCCGTATGCTATATTATAAGTATGTTAATATCCAACCCTACTTTCCGTGTGAAACATTTCAGAGCTATAAGTTATGTGCTGCAATTGATATAAATAATAATAATCAATATAGATGAAATCAAATAAAAAAACACTCTTTAATGATAGAATCATCTAATTTGTATCACTTGCCCTTCTACAGACTATACGTGAGAAAATTATTTATATATCTGCTGGCGAACCAAATTGGGATCATAAGGAAAGTGTACAAAGCTTGAATTAAAAATGTCCATTGAAAGTGGATCAGGATCGAGTTTAAAAGAGTCGGTTACATACAAACATTCAAATGAAGTATTGCTATATTGAAAAAGTTTATAAAGAAATATTCCACAATCTTGTTTCATCCTATCCCACTAGATGAGGGTGGATATACAGCTTACTGAATGTGGGTGTGACAGAGACTTTATCAATTATCGTATAGGTATGCTAAATCTGGATTTACTTGAGCGTCGCGGAAAACGTGCAAGTAGATTGGCAGGGAAAAAAGTAAATAAATATGATTTTTGTTAGTACATAGAGCTTAGTTTTACATTTTTTGCTTTTGGTCAAATTTTCAAAGTAAATATTCCTTCTCATACAGGTTACTTAATACGAAACTTCATATAACAAAATGATTAAAAAAAAATGTATAAATTTCTTATACTGATCTGAATAACAAGGTGAAGACCGACGTGTATCAAAATTTCGTTAGTTTCGCTTACATCAATTTTGGAAAAATAATTACAACTGGCAGCAAAAAATCGTAAATTTAGCTAGCGACATCGCAAGCGTTGCATGTTGCATTTCACATAGTGCACACATTCTAATATATCTATCCAACAAAAGCCGAAACCAACGATCAATAATCACATAACAGCTACATTTATCTGATGCAGTTGAAGTGAAGAGCTCTCAGCATCGCGTTAGCAATCGAGTTTTTACCGCCTAGGCACGACCGCGCGTGCCGAATCGCCGACACGCGCTCTATTGTTTTTATTGGTTGATGTTTTAATTGTCATGCTCAAGTGGTAACACCTGTGCATCCGTCGATGACCATAGACACTAGGGTGCATAGATAATAATTTATAAGTATTTTATAGGAAATCCCGGTGTCATAAAAAGTCAATGGTTGTTTTTTTTGCTGATGTGTTTTTTATTGTTGTTGTCAATGGGAGTTGCTTTTAAATGAATATATGTATTATTAAATCAAGTAAATATCATATAAATGATTTAACGCGCTTTTATTAATTTTGTAAATTAATGCTAGAGTAAATGAAGTTAATTAAATTAATCAAATTGTATGCTTATTACTTGATTTATAATCAAATCACTTTGCAACCGAATTTATACCCAGCAAATTGAAATAAATTTTAAAATATAAAATGTATCAATATAATTCATGTATGGTGATGGTATCGCCATCTATTGAGCAGTAGCTATACTACAATTGATTAGTGACATCTAGTGAGAGATAGTAATATCACATTTTCCATAAATTCCTTTATAATCAAGAAATTCTTGGAGCTTTCGACAAAGATTTTGTATTTACAATATTTCACTTATAAAAATTTGTTTTGGAATCGTAATTTCACATTATTTATTCAGTGTTTGTCTTTGAATGTCGTTCTTCTTACACACTTTTGTTCAACTTGCTTCAACTGTATTTTTATATGTAATCGGACACGATCTTGACCTATTTTAAACGGAAAGATTTAATTTACAATTTGTACACATATCGGAGATTGGCGACAATACAATAATTTTATGAGCTTATCTTATTATTCTGATGAGTTTGTTACTCTTTAACGTAAAAACTACTAAATGGATTTTAATTGAACATTACCATAGCATAACTCAACCGCGCAGGGCATCGAGTTCTATTAAAATTGCAATTTATCTACTTAAATATGAAAATGAATGAGTCGTATTTTATTTCATTTTATTCAATATTGACGTGATATTTTTACATCACCCGCGGGCCAACAAATAAGCTACACGACACGAATCTTGTGAAAATAAGTAAATTGTGGCTTTCGTTATCTGACCTCTAACCAATATAAACTGACCCCTCATTACATACAACGCTAAGGGTGTGCAAGTTTTTGCTTATATTGTTAGAACTCGCGCTCAAGTTACAAGTAACGATCAACATAGGGATTGCAAATATTTGACGTCCGGTAATTGTCATACGAGAAGCGAATATCCACTTACATTGCCCTTACGATGGCCCCTATCGGGAATATGAGGGATATTTACGGCCTTTTTACATTTGTAAATATTCTTAAATTCCTTATTAGGGGATATTTTATATAAAACACCGGAAAGAAGTAGGTATTAGGTGTATACGTTTATGTCTATGACTTTATTTGAAGATATTTCGAATCCAATGCATCAAACACGAGTTTTAGTTCATATCTGCAAAATTATGCGAGTGTACTTTGTGCGAGGCGGAATTTTTTTTTAATTATTCATATTTGAATTTAGACATGAATACAGCGACAAAATATATAAAATATTATAAGTACGAAAATTTGTTTTTTTTTTTGTTTGAACGAGCTTCTTTTTTGTTGGATAGTAAATTGAATCCAATTATGAAATACCTTATAAATAATTAAAAATTAAGTAAAATATTAACATTAAAATATTTTTTCGCTGTCAGAAATAAAAAAAAATCATTGACTTTTATTCAAACTGTCAAGTTACATAATTTGTTGGGTGAATCAATAAATATTTATGAAGAATGAACGTCCACAAACTCTGGGAATATAAAGAATATGTAAACGTGAATGGATTTATGTTAACAAATGAGCTGATAACGTTATTGCAAAATTCCCTCACAGTGTTGCAAGTCGAGAACCATTTCACCCACATCCAGTACTGGGGAAAAATTTATGCAGTCGACGCTGACTACCATGTAGCCGTTGGTATCCATAAAGATGCTATAGACGACCGCAAGTATTATTATTCAACAGACTTTAAATTTTGGGGGCTTTTACCGAAAGCAAAAAAGAAATACAAACACCTCGCCCTTCTGACATCATTCCCGTTCAGAGGTGATCCTTCCTTGAAAATAAAAGTTCTTGACGAAGCATTGGAGGAGCACAATCCCGATAGATGTCAGTTCATGCAAGAGGAGAAACGCCTAGCGGCTACCATTAGTAATATTTGTGATGAGGCCGAAATATGCGCGCGTGGACAATTGATAAAGCAACCAGATGGCACGGTAGTAATTAACCCAAACTTTTACGGATTAACAAGTGCAGAATCGAAGTTGCTGAAATCTTATTTACATATCCGACCAGCGCAACAACGCTGGAATTCTAACTTACTAACAAGGCAAGATTATAACTACAGCATGGATTTCCTTGACTCAATCGACCAGGATATACCAAATGGTTGTTGGAATCTATCCTTGGAACAGTGTGGCAGTGTTGCTTACTTGAAAAGTTTGTATTGGCCGGGAATGTCATATTTTCACAAAATAAAAACTCCAGAAGCGGGATTCTTGTACGTTGGTAATGGGAAAAAGAATTTAGATGTACCCTTTCTGCTTTGAGTAGTTCTGAGTTATCTATTTAGTTTTTTTTTTATATATTTAAATAATAAATAATACAAAAATAATTCTTGTTTGTGAAAACTAAACTGTCTAGTTGAATAAAAAAAGTGCATGAAATATCTTATTTGAGAGAAAAAATTCACTGAAAAAATCTCCAGCATGCAAGTGCAGAAATTCTGTATCTAAAAGGTTAAATAAGTAGAAAAATGAATGTTTTCTTTTTATTATTATTATAATTTATTTCTTTTAAAATTAGCCCCCTCAGACAAGTCCACTAAAACCTACATTATGTTACTCTCCAGTGAGTCAATGTCTTAAATTTCGTTTGTAATATATTGGATCCGCTTCCAAACACCGAACATATAGCAAATAATTAGCTTGTGGTTAACTTTGTGCGTATTGGAACGCATTTGTAACCCGCAACAAATGTCAAGTTCAAGAGACAATTAACCATAGACAAAGTAATTGTCAACGTCATAAAAATACTACGGCTGGCGCCTATTCATAATTTAACCGGCATCTTTATTTCTGCTCTGAACTTTCATTTGTGTTAACATTGCATCGTTGTTCTCCGGACTCCGACTGGTTTAAAAAATGGCTTCCAACGGTGATATAGAGCCGGAAGACAACGAATTAAATGAAAGCAATGGGGACAAAGTTGTAACTATGATGGATGTACTGCAAGAACAAGAAGATTTTGAAGAAGATGCAAATGCCGTTCTTGGGGCCTCTGATGATAAAAACTGCACATATCCATTAGTAAGTAGGACTCTAGGGTACCTCATCTTCAACTTTAGGATTATTATTATTTTTTATATAATAGAACAGCTGTTACGCAGTTAGAATCGACCATTGTTTTACCTGTATAAAAACTTTAAAAAATGACGGTCCAAGAACTAGCTTGATTTGGGACCAATCTATTATTTCACAAATATGTCACAGTATTAAATATACTGTTTGGAGAAAACTCAAATTCAACCTTAATTTATATAATCCATACAATTACATACATCAAGATGATTGTTAATTTAATAATAATCTTCCTAAATTATTGTAGGCAAAAACAATGTTATATTTGATAAACTGCAATAAGTTACATAACAAGAAATTTTATTAAAATAATTAATAGTTGAAAAACAAAGATACAAGCATAAAAACATATAGGTGAACCTAGTTAAAGTGTGTTAAAAATGAATACTTTGGTTCTCAAAAAATGTTTTAAATTTTATAAAGGCGATGAATTGGCATACTAATTATGCCTTTTCACCCAGTATAATCATTTGCATCATCTGTGGTTGAATATAAATATTTATTCTTGTATATAGGAAATATTCCTGAATATGTATTTTGATTTGTTACACAGTTATAAGAATAATAACTAAGACTAAATTATAGATTGCACACTATTTTACAAAATGCTTATACACACAGTATACTCCATGTTACATTTCATGTATAAATCTATTAGACACCTAATTTTCTGAACAGCATAGGCGGCAGAGCTGAGTTTTCATCCAGTTTTGTCCCAAAAAACTTAAAGGATTAAACAGGAGGATATTTAAAATACCTTAAATTTTGAAAAAAAATTGGAAAGTGCATTTTAACAATCTTGAAGATGAGAAATTTTGAAAGAATAGAAAAAATTTGATCACGAGGCAGGATTCGAACCTGCATATCTTGCCTAACCGTAGCAACGCCTAGCCTCTCGGCCACCCGTGATCCTGCCACAGTAATCGAATTTCTTCTACTCTTTCGGTTTCATGTGCCTAAGGGGCACCCCACGCCATCTATTGAAATGATTAAGAACCATCACAACCAATACGAAACATTATTTCAATGATTACAATATTGTATCGATGGAACGCGGCCTTTGTTAAATTTAATTTTTAGTTTTATAGCATTGAAATGCTTTATAAATGAGAAATTTTGAAAGAATAGAAAAAATTTTTTTAACAAAGGCTAAAAATTAAATTTAACAAAGGCCGCGTTCCATCGATACAATATTGTAATCATTGAAATAATGTTTCGTATTGGTTGTGATGGTTCTTAATCATTTCAATAGATGGCGTGGGGTGCCCCTTAGGCACATGAAACCGAAAGAGTAGAAGAAATTCGATTACTGTGGCAGGATCACGGGTGGCCGAGAGGCTAGGCGTTGCTACGGTTAGGCAAGATACGCAGGTTCGAATCCTGCCTCGTGATCAAATTTTTTCTATTCTTTCAAAATTTCTCATTTATAAAGCATTTCAATGCTATAAAACTAAAAATTAAATCTTGAAGATTTTATAATAATCATTATACAAATAAAATGATAAATTAAACTACTTGATAATATACAATGCACAAAAAATACTTTAAAATTTTCCTTATTTGGCAAAATTGTAACATTTTATTTTATGTATGACCATCTATTATTTGAAAATAATATAACACAATTGTTCTTGCAGGGTTATATTAAACGGCAAGCCATATATGCCTGCATGACTTGCTGCTCAGAAGCCAAGGAAGATCCCTCAAGGCGGGCTGGTGTATGCCTGGCTTGCAGCTTAGCATGTCATGAAAATCATGAACTCATTGAATTGTACACTAAACGTAACTTCCGTTGTGACTGTGGCAATTCAAAATTCAACTCAAATCCATGCCAATTCACATCTGAAAAAATAGATCTGAATGAAGAAAATTGTTACAATCAAAATTTTTCAGGCATTTACTGTGTCTGTCATAGGCCCTATCCTGACCCTGAGGCGACTGAAGAAGATGAAATGATACAATGCATTATTTGTGAAGATTGGCTGCATGCAGCTCACCTCGAAGCCACTGTCCCTTCAGCACAGTATGCAGAGATGATTTGTAAAGAATGTATGAGCAGAAATGAATTCTTACATGATTACAGTGGTCTTGCTCTCAATTCTGAAAATGATTTTATAGATGTTATGAATACTAGCAATGATAAGATTGAGTTATGTAATGGAACTGAAACCAATGAAAACATAAATACTATAAGTGATGTAGGCAATTGCAAAACTGATATTGAAGTGTCAGACGTTAATGAAAGTAAAACAGAAGTAAATCCTCCTAAAGAATCTATAGGAGCTGATGGTGAATTAAATGAAGGTATAGAGAATGACGTTAAAATGCCACAAATGGAGACTGAGGTGCCAATGGATGAGAAACTAAGCAATGAAAACATGTTAACTGAAGCCAAAGATCCCATGGAGGATGATGCTGAAAAGAGAGATAATGTATCTACAGAATCTTCAAAGATAGATCACACTACTCATAATCCAACTATTAAAAACTGCAGTGAAAAAAATATTGATAGCCATATAAATGATTTGAAAGAAATTGTAGAGTCATCAGAAGATAGTGTTGGTGTTAATATTACCAGCAAAGAAAATGAAAGTAAAGACTGTAATCCAAACACAGATATTGGTGAACCAAAGATTGATGAAGATGAGCAACCTAAAAATGCTATTCCAGAAGAAGAACAAATCAAAAATGAAGAATCAAAACTTGATGAAAATGTGCCCACCGAAAATGCAATTACAGGTGATAACATAGAAGAAACTATAGAAACGAATGATAAATTTACCCCAATAAAAATAGGCGCTCCAGAATCAGAAAATGAAAACTCAAAATCTACACATGGTGAAAGTGTTAATGATGAAAAAACTGATGATGATACCATTGCTTCAACAACAGACAATATAGCAAATAAGGATTCTGATGATGGTGGAAATATAGAGACAACTATTAATGATGCTACAATTCAAACTACAACAACATTAGATCAAGGGAAAAAGGAAAGTTCTAACTCAGAAGAAGAACTTGAAAAAATGGAAGAAGATAAGCTTCTTGCTGATCCGGAGGAGAAAGCTAATGAAGGTAATACTTCTGAAGGTAGTATCAAGCAAACTCTAGAAGAAAACTATGACAACAAACAACTAGAAAGTAACACACAAGATGAAGATAGAGCAGAAGGAACAGTAACATCCACTGAATGTGGTCCAATGGATACTACATCAAATGATACAAAATCCTCAACTATGCCAGAATCTGATGTTCAAAATAGTGAAAATCAGATAAATGGAACAACAGGAGATGATAAATCAAAGACTGAAACAAGTAGTATTGAAGGGGAGGACTTAAATAAAGAAAATAAAAAGCGATTAACAGAATCCAACAATACTAATGATGCTACTAATCCAGGGAACACTGTTTCAATTGATACAAGTATGAAAGTAGACAGTGATGAAGCTGAACATTCCTCAGATAATGTTCCAATAGAAACTTCAAGTGATAAACATGATATTAAAAGAAAGCTACCCGCCAACGAACCTGAAGATACTGAAACTAAAAAACGAAAAGTAGATGCTGTTCAATGCAATAGACCAAATGGAAGCAGAAGATATAAGGGTGCTACTTTCTGGCCATCACATTTTAGACAAAAACTTTGCACTTGCAATGAGTGTCTGTCTATGTATAAAGATTTATCAATATTGTTTTTAATTGATCCTGAGGATACTGTTAGTGCATATGAAAATTTAGGTAAAGAAAAAACAAATGGGAAACCGGCATCACAATACGAAAAGGGTTTGCAAGCATTGTCTTCTTTGGACAGAATCCAACAAATCAATGTTTTAACTGAGTACAATAAAATGCGGGATAAATTCCTAGATTTCCTAAAGAGCTTTAAGGATAGAAGGAAAATAGTGACTGAAGAAGATGTTAAGGCATTTTTTGCTGGAATGAAGCCGAAAAGGCGGCCTGATGGCGTATATTTTTGCAGATAAGCTTTTAAACATTTAACTTTTTAATACTTTTGTCATTAGTTCTAGGATGCAACTTATTTGGCATTATAATTTTGAATATCTAATTTTAAATACAATGTTTTTCGGAGTTAAGGCTTTTTATTTAC
>NC_052120.1:10282737-10295121 GCF_012273895.1 Zerene cesonia | reverse complement strand
TAAACTCATATTTTACTAAAGTAACATTATAAAACAATTATAAATTGCATTAAAGAGTGGGAATGATCATTGTTAACTGGTTAAATACTTTATATGAAAAAAATATACATGTCCAATAAATTCAGGATGTACATGCAATTTTAATGATAGTATTTATTGCATCCATTCTTTCTTTGAATAATAATGAAAAATTAACATCACTACAAAATAGTGATAAGAGAGATACAATCAATATACCTGACTTCCTTCACCTCGGTCCATGTACTTGACCCTCACACCAACATTCAATGCATTGCTGAGCGCTATTATATGGATATGATCAGACTCTTTATACATTGGTTCTACCTCCTGAAACATTTGTTAGATTATGTTTAAAATTAGTTAAATGTGGTATTTAATTTTAGACTATTCCTATTTCTAATAAAGATACATCATATTGAAAGAAATTATGATTAAGTTATCTTTTAATTCCAATACTGTATTAAACTGTTAACAAATTCACTTATTACAAGACTCATACCTGTCTACAAAATTCAGTCACAGTACGGGGTCCTTCGATGAAGTTCTGGTAGAAATCCTGCTGGGTCTGGAGCTGGCCAGAGGTGATGAGACGCAAATATACTACAATATAATCTGAATATCCCTGCTTATTGAACTTTTCGTGGAGTTCAGATCTGACGCTGTCTATAGCCTCCGCACTGCCGCCGGCTTGCTCGCCCACTCTTTGTACCACTTCCATAAACTGAAATAGTATTTTTACATAATATGCACAGTTGTAAATTCGTTGTAAATAAATATCTCAAGTGAACATTTGGAGAGGTGAGGCATTGGAGATGGGAGAAGCGAGGTCGATTGCAGACCTTCACCTCTATAAAGGATTGCCAACTTCAAATTGGAAAGGCATGAAGAAAGGATTGATGAGAGAAATAAAAGAACTGAATGGACTGGGAATAAAGGATCTGGAGGAACTGAAAGTACTGGGAATGGTAAGTAAAAGGACATGGGCCTCCAAATGTGCATTTTTATTTACACTTTACATATCTTAAAATAGGCAAATGAAATATCATAAAGAGGATATAAAATTAAACATATGTATATAAGTAAATGAAACCATAGTAGATTGTTGATCTATTGACCAACATGTCAATATAGTAATGAATACAATTAGATTAGGGTAATAGAACAGAATATAGAATATTCAGGTTGAAACTTAATTAAAAAGGCGCAATGTTTACATACATTGGGCTACATAATACCCACACTATTATGGACAGTACACTGGAAGAAACCAATATATTATCGCTGGCTCAAAAAAAATATCCGTGAGAACAAAGCCATTGTATAACTACAAACTATGCTTTGTACTTATTGCCTGCCATTAAAAGTTTGCGGTAAGGATTGCTGAGCATCTACACCAAGTGTAAAATATTATCAGTACGATATAAAAATATTATTTAAACAACAATAATAATATGACACAAAAACATAACCTCTAAGTAATGACTTACCGTTTCATAAAAATCCTCAACAGTGAACTGAGGAAACCCTAAAGCGACTAGATTGTCCTTTGAATTCTTAGCTATTTCATGAAATTTCTCATATTCTTCCTTATCATTAAGAAGATGTTCTAAATAGGCATATGAAAAGGCCCGAAAAAAACAGTTACCATCCGGCCGAGTTCTCCTAATACATTTGTATTTAGAAGCTAAATCTTTAATTTTCAATAGATAAATAGGATCTTCATTGTATTCTTTTTCTAAAGACGACAGCTCTTCGAGTTCACCGACCAGAGGTATAGATTCCGATATCTGCAAAACAAACAAACACGACGTAACAAAACCTTCATTTTCTCTTTTCTCTATAGAATAAATGATATTGAATTTAGTGCACATGTAACAGATACCTCTTTCTCAATTTCACGCTGTTGTTTCATAATCAATTCATCTTGATTTATTGAATTATCAACTAAATTGCCGGTACAAGCGCTGCTGCTCGATGCATCGTCCGCCATTTTCAAATTTATTATGAAAATAAACTTGACAGCCGATGACAAATGACAATCGCAAAAAACAGTGACGCTTCGTTCTAAACAAATAGACTACCCAATTAATAGGTATTGTAAACTAAAAAATATGCCATCTATGGTTTACAGTCTTCAATGATAGAAACAAAAATAACCAAACATAGAAGAACATTAAAAAATATTTGCTTCTTACTGCAATATCCAAATATAATTTTTCTCGTTTTTCCCATAAACTGCTAAGAGCCACACCTACTACAAAATACCGTACAATTGTATAAAAATGTGACCAGATTAAAGTTCAGTATAATATGCATACTGACTGACCAAAAATAATTAAAAGTTATTGAATTAAAACTTGCTTATGCATTACACTTTTAGGGGAAGATGTTAAAAAAAGAAACTTCTGATTGTTCACAAATATGTTTAATTAATGTCTATTTAACTTATCTTATAACTAAAAATTAGAAGTAATTTAATCAGCAAACATGTCTTCAATTTTCTTTTGCACTTCTTTCTCCGTTTCAGAATTAAGTTTGTCAGGTAAATTCTTCATGGCTTCTATATCCATATCTGGTGCCTCATTATCATTTGTGGCTTGACCCTTAGCCTGGAAAGTAATAAAATATCAATCAATTCTATCTTACTATTTAAAAAAGCTTACAAAAAACTTATCTAACTTTTCTTGGACTATTGAATGGTTTAATAAGCTTCATTATTTATTAAAATTATTTTAATTCAACTACCTAAATCTACATATCTTATAGCAATCCATTCATTTATTTCATAAAGGAGTTTACACATCTATCCATCAAGAAGCAAACAAATAACTGACTAATTGACCATATACAAAAAAAGACTATTAAAAACTAATCAGCACATCAGCTTACCTTCTCCAATTGTATCTCAAGCTGCATGATGGCTCGCTCAAGCCTGTAGTTGTCCGACACGAGCTGAGCCCATCGGCGGCGAAGCGCCCGCAACCGCGCGCCGCTAGCGGTCTGCGAGCGTTTGCGCTCCCAATTTACAGCGGCTATTTGTTTTCTGGTCAATAAATAAAATTAAAAACAATTTAAATTTAAATAATTTGAAGATACAAAAAATCTTAAATGTATAATGACAAGACCAATTTAGTTGTAAAATATAATGTAACAATTACATTAAAATTAAAATAAATACATCATGTGAGGTTACAAAGTCTGTACTCTATATACCTGTATAAAATTCTTATGTTACAAAGTTATTACTCAAGTAATTATTCTATGCATATAGAGTAGGTTAAAGAATTGGAGAACATCTATTTTGCATACCTCTATATGATAAGAGTAAAGTAGAAAAGTGTTTGCTGGGACACCTAGTTTATTTTAGATATGTAGATGCATACTCTGTATGATCTTGATATTTGGTATTAGGTAAATTCTTCTTGACTGCATAATTGGGAATAACACATGGTAAAACAGGTCGATTTTATTTAAAAACAATTTGCCACAGTTATAAAAAACCTGATCAATATATTGATATGATAATGTCACTCAGGTTCATTCTCAAATTGTAATAATTATCCAAAGCAAAAAAGCAATAGACATATTGCCAATTATTTTAAATGTCTGTAGTCTTGTATTTTTTTAGAAACAACAATTATTTTCAGTAATTTTAACTAACCTCAGCTGTGTATGGACATTCTGGGATCTCTCAACAAGAGCCTGTAGTACATTGAGATATGACCTCCATGCTTCCGAACTGTATTGGAGCTGCAACTCCAGGTTCAGCACTCGGATGGCTTGGTGAGAGAGCTGGGCGTGAGAATTATCCACTGCTTCTGCCCATGCGGTAGGTTCTCCGAGCCTCCCTGCTGGAGGGGGTGGCAGTTCATATCTGTTAATGTTTATAACATATTATCCAAGTGTAAACAATAATTTTTTGAAGAGTGAGTTGTTCAAACCTGATGATAGTAGAACATTTTAATGTTTCAATAACTAGAGACTTGTAAATATAGATTGCAGTGTGAAATTGAACAGTTACTTGCTTGGTAATAATCACAAAGGTGTAACTCACTCCTCTAAGTTATTAACCAAAAAATATGAATCATTTCTCTTCATATATTAACTATAATCAAAAAAAAAATTGGTCAAATGGTTGGATAGTTCACTCTTAGCAACACTTATTTGTCTATTATTATTTTATTTTTTTTTGTTATTATTTTAAATTGAACAACTGCATACAAAATGTGAAACTAAAATGTGGTTATATTTAAAACATACCTCTTCATTGACAAAGGTTCCATGGGCAACCGTTGCTGCACGCGTTCCATTTCTCTCTGCAGAGCCGGTGTTTCGAACGCTGTGCTTGGCTCAGGACCGGCATTTTCTAGATAATTCTTTGTGGGTCTGTACCTTCGGCATTCCTCTTCCACCATTGCGAGAGCCTATTTGTACGAACATAATTATATAATTCATTGCTAAAATATAATACATGAATAGTTATTACTAAGTGTGTGTACTTACCGCTTCCCTTACTCCCGGATCATCATAACCCTGGTCAATATATGGTAGCGCATCGACGACGACTTCTCCTGCCATGTTGTGCTTTAGAGTTCAAAGCGTAAAATAATAAAATTATTAGAATTAGAGTATTAGGACGAAATATGTCATTTCGTTGTTAGAATCTCTTATAGAAATTGTGTGCGTTGGTTCAATTTGTAAATAATCAAGTGTCACTTGTCACTCGTCAGTAAGACAGCACCAACACAAGTCACCACAGAGTACAAGTAGGTAGAATCCGTACTCGGTGTGATCGGGAATTGTCACTAAAGAAAAAGAAGAAAAAAAAAGTACCAATACAACAGTAGAGCTACTTATGTTGATGCAAATAAAGAATAAATAAATAAAAAAATAAAATAAAGTGTAAATTAGTAAATACTACGTTACATTTAATATTTTCTAAAATACCGATCTAAGTATCTTAGTACCACACTACGTGTATGTAAAATACTGAATAGCATACCAAATACTTTATACTAATAAACGTCGTAGTTTTTTCGGAACAGTCAATGCCTACAAATTTATACACTTAAATTCGGTACTATATTTTCTATAAGATCTAAATAACTATACTATAAAAATTCGAGATACTGTGTAAGCAATAAAAATATTGGTACCAAAGCACTTTTAAAAATAGCAATATGAGTTTCGTTAAATGTCTATTGTTTTGACTTAAAAGTCTCGTAACCAAGCCATTAAATCTAAAAAAAAATGTCAATTGTCATAGTCAAAAACAAATATCTGTTTTGATTTACATTAATTTATAGGAATATGAATACATTTATATAAAATTATAACCAGAAAATAAATACCAGGTTCAAATTGTACTCATAATCTTGCAAAGAACTACGCTGGTAAAGATGCAGGATAAACTAATTAATCAAGAAATTGCTAATTTAGACTATAATAGTGTAAGTATTTAAAATGTATTGTATATTAACCAGCCGAGGGGGTCGCGGACGAATCCAACAAGTACTCGTGGCCCCTTCATCAATGCGGCTTGACGGAACACAGTGGGATTTTAGTCGTTAGGAATCCGACATAACCCACGGCTTCTTCTCTGGAGGCCGTGGGTTGTGGTATGGGTATCCACGCAAGATTTTCCCTTTTAAAAAAAAATGTATTTTACCCCGATATTATTTTTTATTTACTAAAACAACTGTATTTCAGATAGCAGCATTACAACAAAAACGTACACTCGCTTTCGTAAATCATTTTGTCATCACAACTGTACAATTTCTTAACAATTTTTCTAAGGAATGTGAACAGAAGTTGATGAATTTTGAAGATAAGTTGGAGAAAATTGATGCAACAATGGTTTTATTGCAAACTAAAGTAAGTATGCATATTTTTGTGTAAATAGCAAGATTATTTATTTATAATTCTTTAACATATAAACTGAATAAAAAATAACAAAAATGAAGCAGTATTACAAAAGGGCATATTCACACAAAAGGCAGCCTTAATACTGAACAGCAGCTCTACCAAGCAGCCTTGTTTAACTTCTAACCAAATACCATCAAAAATTTTGTTGATAAAAAAATCTAATCTCAACCCTACAGGAACAAAGGATTTTTTGTGATATCTTTCTCTTCCTGTTTTAGCTATCGTCAATACCAGAAGTAAACGATTTAGAAATACCAAAACAGGTTGAACCTGCACCACCTTCACAAGAAGAAGTAAACTCTAATACAGAAGATAAGTCACCTGAACCAGAATCAGTTCCAGAAGAAAAGATTGACACACCCGTAAACCCAGAATATATGAGATTTGTCAAAATGGTCCAAGTTGGTGTGCCCTTACAGGCTGTGAAGTTAAAACTAACATTGGAAGGATTAGATCCCACCGAGTTGGACAAAATATTGGCAAAATAATTAAATAACTTTTAGATAACAACATATATGAAATTAAATAACAACATATAGGTGTGAACATATATGTTGGTTTTATTCATCTAATTGTTTATCCTTTTAGTTAAAATGCTCATTAATTATGTAGAAGTTGTATATTGAATATCTTTGTCTCTCAAATTTTAATAAAAAAAATACATTTTATGGACAAAGTTTAAAAGGTTTGACAGTATTTTAATGTAAAAGCTTGTTAATTGATTACTTAATAGATATAGCATGTTACATGATGTTATAAAATACAATTTATTCATTTTTGCTTATAAACATATAGAAACATTTGTTAACATTCCAACATGACAACAAAACATGTCATGTATAAAAATTTCTTATCAATGAATTTAATTTTTACATCAAAATGTTTATAGTGTATTGTTAAATTTTACTTTTGTTAATTGGACATGCATGTAGCATGTACAGATATAGGATTTTAATAAAAAAAATGGTATTTTTAGCACTTATTTATTAGCCAGCCTAGAACTGGATCATCTGTCCCTTCCTCTTCTTATCACCACCAAGCTCGAAATGTTTGCATCTCTTGAGGGCAACCTGCGACCTCACCTTGCAGTCGGCACACTCAAGACGGAGCACAATTTTCTTTGTGGTTTTCGCCTATAAATAGTGTTACAGTAAAATAATTATGAACAGTAAAGGTAACTAGCGGCTTATTTCAGCTCTGTCCGAATTAACCCAGTATTATAACAACATAAAATATAGCATTTGACATTCATAGATAGTGGCTTACTAGTGGTTAGATGATTTTTGAATTGGTTCAGTAGATCAATTAAACTTTATCTCTTCATAATATCATTATAGCTATATTAATCTAAAAACAGATGAATAGATAATCTCTTTAAAATTATACATGATAGTAGCAAGTGTTGTAATAACAATGAAAATTTAAGTTTTTCATGGAAATACAACACAATGTTTAGACCTATGCTGTTATAGTACAACAAAATCGTGATTAAGTGATCCAGTAGACTGGTCCAGTGAGAGACCTCAATAGTTAGGTCCTAACAATTTGGCACTGAATTTACCACTAAGTGTATAGAGATCACAATAACTTCCAAATTTATAACGTACAACTGTTAAGACATGTCCCTTCACACAAAGTGAGATAGCAGATTAAAACATACATTTACAGCTTAAAATATGCAAGAAAAACAAGTCTAGACAACATAAATATAATTTCCGAATTAACGTTCAAAATTATAAATTTCGAATATTCCATTATTTATATTACTGTGCCTTACGATAGAAAAAGATTGTGAGAAAGTGGATAAAGTGGATAGTTTAGGTAAATAGTTTGAGGTTAGACTTGTACCTTCTTTTTGAAGATAGGTTTGGATTGACCACCATAACCCTGTTGTTTGCGGTCATAACGTCTTCTACCTTGGGCGGCGTGCCTTTCCTTAGACTTTTTGTACTGTGACACTTTGTGAACTTTGTGGCACTTGCATTTTTTGCAGTAGGTTCTGCGCTGTTTTGGTACGTTAACCTGGAATAAACAAAGCCCCGGTATGAAATACAGAATAAATATTGATAACTATCACATAACCCATATATTTCACTGCATACATCACATTTGTGCTAATAAATTTACAAGATTTATTTGGATTTAAATATTAAAACACACCATTTTGCCGTTTTCCTATCTCTGCCGACCAAACGTCAAAATGAAAGAGAGACTGTGGAATTGACAACAATTGACGTTATTTGACAATTGACGTTGACTTTTAATTTTATTTTTCTTTATTCACTTTGGTAGTGAAGATAGACTTTTTGCCAGTTTCAAATGCATTAATCATACCTATTTGATAGTGTTTAAGGGGACTTCTAGAACTAGAATACTGAATGACGCATGCAATGCTGTAAATAGGGCGGTGCTATTAGTGCCTAGGCACAGGGCGTAGACTGGAAAGGGCGCCTAAATGGCCAGTTTTTTTTCAGTTTGCACTGCTTCCTTAAGCGCTTATTGCATTACACTGAAATTAGTTCCTTTGACGCAAATTACGGGCTTCTGATCAGACTGTCTTTTCAGTACTGAATGATTTCAGTACTGAATCACATAATGAATATTGTGAGCGATTAAGAACGAACGGATTCAAATTACCTACGAATGAATTCTACACTAAATATAAAACATAAGTGTATTATATATTCCATGGAATAGTAGATCACTTAACATAAATGTTTTGACGCCATTTATTCAAAGACAAAATTCTAATATTCGAGAAAGTATAAGAGCAGAAAATTCGTATTAAGATTTTAAATATAATTCTTTATTATTCCAAACTTTTCTGACAAAAATGATCCAAAAAAATATTGAATTTGATTTTTTTGTACTTAAAAAAGTCAAGTACAAGTATTTATATAGTGAAGTTTGAAGTAACAAAACATGATTACACCTTAAATGTGTGAAATGATTCAATCAGTCAGAAATTATCCTTACTTCTAAATTTAGAATGCTAATTCGCTGAATGCGATTACACTTTCCTAAGTTTAGTGACGACCAAATTAAGTCAACTAAATTAAATGTAATGTAATAAGCGCATTGGTGCTTGATGCTTATATATAGCGTCGCTCAGTAACGTGAAACGAATTGAATCAAATTTGCAGTATGTAATGTAAGGCAAAGAGATAGTAATAAAATAACTACTATGAATTTAAGTTATTACAAGTTTTAACCGAATTAAGTCTTTGATCGATATATATTAGCTATTCGATTTTGCTTAAGATTTGATGATTTGTTGTATACTCTGGGATATCATAAAACATTCTATCACCCAGTTTATGTAGTCTCCTAATCGGATAACGCAAATAAATGAAATATCAAACAAGAAATTAAAAATAAAATACTTCAGAGAGTTATAAAGTATGGAATTTTTATTGATACTTTGATACGTAGTCTGTGATTTTAAAAGACATTATAGCTGATTAATCTGTGTCAACTGCCGAACACAAATTGTCATGTGTCAATTAAAATTGGCGCCAATTTAGCTTTTATTGAGTTGAAAACAAAAACATATAACAAGAATAAATAATTTATAATGAAGTTTGCAATACCAGAAATTTCTTGGCACAATAGGGATCCTGTGTTAAGTGTAGATTTTCAACCACGATCTGATTTAAAAGATCCCTTACGTCTTGCTACTGGTGGTACAGATTCTCACGTTGTCGTAAGTTTTGTTCTATATTTTGTTCATGAAGTCGTTAACTTTCTCGAATATTTTTGTTGTTCGCTATTTCTACACCCAATTGTTTGATCTAAATATTTTTTTTTAAGATTGTTAGTTATTTTTTATTTATTTATCTTAATTGTTTCAGATATGGTATGTTTCAGTATCAGAAACAGGAACAGTCAATTTAGAAGTAGCAGCAGATCTAACAAAGCATCATAAAGCAGTTAATGTTGTAAGGTGGTCACCCAATGGCCAGTTATTAGCATCTGGTGATGATGAGTCTATTGTATTTGTTTGGAAACAAAAGAATGAGGATCCAGCCCCACCTGTGGAGGGTGAAGAGCAGTATAAAGAAACATGGGTTATACATAAGGTGTGTATAACACATAAATGCATAGTGTAGCAAAAATCCGTAGTTGTATTTCTTTTTAATGGTTTTGCTGCACATACCCATGTTCTAATTGTATATTTCGATTGAGATCACTATAAAAGCTTTCCTTGTTTTTCTCATTAGAGATTGATAAAATAAATGATGTTCTTTCTTTTTATCTCAAATTTTAAATCACTAAAACAAAATTAAATATTAATCATTATGAGAAATTGGTTTTACCTCCTAAATTATTACCAATTCAGGTATATTATCAGTACTTATAATATAATTAAAAAAAAAACATATATAAATTAATTAACTTGACAAACACACACACATACACACACACAAACACACACACACACACACACAAACACACACACACACAAACACACACACACACACACACACACATACACAGAGAGGCACACTAATACGTACAATATTGTAATAAGTAGTATAGCAGCATGAATTTATTTATTTTATAATCTATAATAATTAGTAAAGTTGTACTTTTTTAAACCTACCGGAAGAAACTTGTTCCCACGACACAGGGAATCCTAGTGTGGGAGCACGGGTTCTTAATCTATATATATGTAACTAATAATAACTAATGTAACTAATAATAATTACAGACTCTCCGTGGTCACATGGAAGATGTCCTTGACCTGAGCTGGAGTAGTGACTCCCTCCACCTGGCATCAGGCTCAGTGGATAACAAGTTATTGGTGTGGGATGTGGGTCGTGCACGGTATACCAGCCTGATAAATGATCATAAGGGCTTTGTACAAGGTGTGGCTTGGGACCCTAAGGGGCAGATAATAGCATCCACATGTACAGATAGGTTTGTACTTCTAGTTGTTTATATAACGAAATTATTTGTTTTTCATTTTAGGTTTTAATACTTTTACACTTTAAAAAATGCTTGTGTCGGTGTGCAAAAAATAATTTCTATTAAAACCATTTACTGATTGTTCTGTTACCCATGATTACTTTAACTGCCTTTGATATGTTCAGTAAAAAAAAGTGTTTAATTAATTGTTAATCCTTTTATAAATTGCAGAGTATTCCGCACAATAGACATAACAACAAAAAAAGTGACTTCACGAAGCAGCAAAGCCATTCTTCCATTTCCTCCTGATCATCCCTTGCATGGAGTTAAAGTGCGACTCTACCATGATGATACTCTACAGACTTATTACCGCAGATTACATTTTAGTCCTGATGGCATGTTTATAGCTGGTAAATATTTAAAACAAACTGTCTTATAGTAAGTTTATGCTGCTATTTTATATTAGAGGTTTTTATTTCATCTCACAAGGCAAGGCAAGATCGACAATAAGTACATTTTCTTTATAATTTTAACTTTGATTAGTTTACCTGTACTATAATAAAAATGGAACAGGTCCAGAATCTTGTAAATTAAAGATGTTAATGTGATAATTTTGGTGAGCATATTAAACCAAAATCTGATAATGAATTTTAGAAAAATTATTGCCTCATGGTCCATAACACACAATGCACCACACAACACGCTTTATAACACACAATATACAACAACACTTTGTTTAACACTACACAATATCAAACACAGCAACACTATGTACCACCTGAAGCACAACACAACACTTTGAAAAAATATATTGTTAAGTGCCAGTGAAGTTGTGTGGGTCAGTTGATATATTTATTTAAATTATTTTTCAGTTCCTGGAGGCAAAATCGAACCTGAACAAGGCAAGGTGGATATAAAGCCTATCAATGCTGTATATATTTATTCAAGATACTCTCTTAAAGTGTAAGTATACATCATTTAACAGTAATTTCAACATTGTTATTAAAATGCATATACACAAGTTGTTTTTCAACAATTGTAAGTGTATCTTTGTAACTATGATTTTTATCACATATTAACAAGTAACACATTTATAAGGTTCACCTGTATCAAGACATAGTATCAACATAAGATGTAACTAACACCTTTACACAAATTTGATCCACCGTAAACAGACAGACAGTTCAAATTTGTGCACTTAGAAAGGATCAGAGACAATGTAATTATTCCATAGTTCCATCTCAAACTGGTTAGGAGCGGCAGGATTACATTATTTCCTTATTTTGCGATTCGGACAATTTAGTAATTGATATTGATTCTATCATTAAAGCATATTTTTAGTTTTTCCTACTTCATTTATTATAACATTTTTAGCTCTTTTATGAAATATGAATAGCTCAGTACCATATTCCAGTCCGCTGTGCGTGGTGCCGTGCGGCGAGCCGGCGCTGGCGGCGCGCTGGGCCCCGGCGCAGTTCCGCGTGCGCGCCGGCGGGCCCGCGCCGCGCTGCCCCGCGCCGCGCCGCGTGC
>NC_052120.1:10276741-10281737 GCF_012273895.1 Zerene cesonia | reverse complement strand
CTCCAACGTGCACTACACCAGGTGAGCGCCCGCAGCATAATACTCACTGTCACCTGAAAACTATATTAAAATCTTGTAACTTTATTGCGCAGACTCACAGACCTTAGCTGGTCAAGCGACGGGCGAGTGCTGGTCGCTTCGAGCACGGACGGGTTCTGTTCGCTCATCACCTTCGAAGAGAACGAGTTGGGTGAAGCCCTGCCCCCCACCGCCGATGTGCCAGCTACAGGTAAAATTCTATAAAATAACATAATTAATAATAATACGGTTGTAATTTTTTTTGTGGGTTTGTTGAAAGCACGATTTTTATCAATAATAAAACACATCAACTGTCCCCAAATAACAAATTCATAGACATCATAAAATAAGTTTACTCTCAATAAATGCATCTTTAATTAAAAAATAACCATTTGCGCCAGATACTGAGTTAAATACCCAGCCTAAACATTAATTTATTTTTCATATATGTACTTTTATTCCTAATGTGTATTTTGTGTTATTTTATATTTATCTTTTTATGTTGTGGTATTTTTGTGTTGTTGACAATAAATGTTTTTATTTATTTATTTATTACAGAGGCAATGGATGTAGACGAACCCCAAACAGAAATAAAGGAAACTCCAGAAGAAAAACCAGTAAAGACCAAATCAGAGCTGCCCAAAATAGATTCATACATTAAATTCAAAACACCTTCAGAGAAATCACCTAAAAAACAAAAAGTCGAAACGACGCAACAGAAAACGCCAGTCAAAGTGGATTTATTAGTGGAAACTGCGATGCCTTCGTGGTCGGATAATTCTAGCAATGACGTCATCAAACCGAGTAAAAACAATGACGTAGTTATCGTAGAAGATAGTGAAGACATGAAACTTGTATATGACGATACGGAAGGCAAGAGCCAATCTCCGAAGATAATCACCGAGAATGAACACGCAGAATCAAATAAAAAATTAACAGAATCTCCTAAAAATGCAAATAAATCGAGCGAAAAAACATCAGCGATATCCTCTAAAAATAGCCAAGGATCTCAGCCAAGTACTCCGACGTCGAAAAACGTAGATTTTATGAAGCAAGCTAAAATAACAGATATCAAAAAGCCCGTGTCAGTTAAAACTGTACAGAGCCCCAAAGCGCCACGGCGAGTTAGCTTTGTGACTCTATCTAGCCCTAAGAACAAGAAATCCTGTTAGTTGTAATAAATTACTATTTATGACTTGTTTATTCTTTCCTTTATCCCATTTTAATATGTATTGCATTACATAATAATATTATGATGAATTCAGACCATATTATGGTCTGAACCCAAAGTAAAGTTGACCTTGACTCTATGTTATTTGGTGACAATTACATTTTCATAAAGTTTCTGAACACATCAGTAGGTTTAAGGATGAGGTGAGTAAAATAAAACAACGAAAAATATTGTGATAAAAGTAAATTTAATAAATATTTACAATTACAGTGAGGGGTTTATCACAATCGAACAGAGTATGTATATAACAAAATATATTCTATCAATTAAGGGTGTTTACTTACCTATACCTGTCTCTTTCATACGAAAGTTATCAAAGTCAAAACGTATTTTGACGGAAAAAATTGTAAAAAAAAACTCGACATCATGATATAATTCTTTTAACAATTAAATTTCTATATTTTTATAATATAATTGCTTACTAATTTGATATACACCAATCAATAGATCATAGTTCGTCACTTAAATTAAAAATTGATAATTATTTAATGAGTCTTTAAAAACTATTGAACCGTAAAACCTTTATAAATATCACTTGTATATAACAACTATTCTCTATTTAAATATGACATCTAATTCCATTCAGAGACAAAACAAAATTTTGAATTTAAGAGACGAATAATCCTTATATATTTTGGGGTCAAATTTGATCAGATTGGGATCAGTCGTGAGTCCTGATGCAAGGATCTCGAGAGGTGATAGATTTATTAATGAATATTTATCGGTACAGTCGAGCGAAGTCACGCAGTAGTCGAGTTGCTTCTTTGCACTTTTCAGCTCTGTAAAAAATTAAACAGTTCATAAATATGTTACTTATAATATAATAAATAATGATGATTGAAGATCATTTGTTTTAAATAGAATTAGATATACTTTAAAAAATACGATTCATAACTATATATGTATATTTTAGTATTTCATTTAAATTTGTATGAAAACGTGATTTATGATACGTTTATATGTGGGTCGCCAAGGTAGGCCCTCCACCCCCCCCATGAACATTTGGAGAGGCTCTCTAATGGATTGCCGACTTCAATTTGGATAGGGATTAAGAAAGGATTGAAGAGAGGAATAAAGGAAAGTCTGGGAAGGGTAAGGAAAAGGATATGGGCCTCAGCCCCTAAACAAAAGAAATGCCACAGTTTTAATGTATGTGTGTGTGCGTGTGTGTTTGTGTGCGCGCGTACTTGAGCGCGTAGTGGTGGAACTGCCAGCACTGCTGGTCGGTGGCGCAGGCGCGGGCGCGCGGCAGGCGGGCCAGCGCGGGCGCGACCCACTCGACGCCGGCGCGCTTCTGCCACGTGATCAGCTCCAGCAGCACTTCCGCCACCTGCGCACACAACCGTACACCCGTACATTCGTACATCGCTCGCTTTCGCTTTGGTGTCTCACTAGGACCGGGGACCAATGCTATTTCTAAGTTATACAAATGCCAAGTTACTCACTTCGCTTAACATGTATGAGTGGAGATAGAGAACGGAGGCTTCCAGTAACGCGTACGTTAGTTCTTCGCCGTATTGAGATATAATTGCGTTTAGTTGGTCTGGAAATAAATGTTTTGAATATTTTTTATAAAACACAATAACTTAAATTTTAAGGTTAATTCGGTGGCCCATATCCTCTTCCACACCCTTCCCAGTCCTTTCCTTTACTCCTCTCTTCAATCCTTTCCTAATCCTTTTCCATTTTGCAGTCGGCAATCCATTTGAAGAGTCGTAAGGCATTCGACCTTACACCTCTCCAAATGTCCATGGACGGTGGTAGCGCTTACCATCAGGCGACGTACCAGCTCCATTGCCGACTATGACATAAAAAAAAAAATAATAATAATCAATAAATCCCTTTCTGTTCTTTTTTTCTTTTTTGTGATACTAAAGTAGTCATCATGATAGTGTGCAACATAATCCAATTGACAAAAAAATACAAAATATCAAAGCCATAATTGCATAAATACACGTATTCCATTTCACACTAGAGACAACTAAAAGTGAATGGGGAAAGCATTTATGCTTTCCCCATTCACTTTTAGTTGGAGCCTAACGAAAGAGGAGAAAAAGAAATGGAGCCTAACGAAAGAGGAGAAGGAGGGGGAGAGGGGCGAAAATAATAAACTCACTGCCGAGTGGAGTTTGCGTATCATCGTTAGCGAGTTTCAGCACGTCGTAGAGGAACTTCATGAGCGAGCAGTTCGCGTCGCGGTGGTCGAGCTTGACCGCCATGATGCCGCACTCGAACACTGCGCTGGCGCAGCCCGACTCCACGAACTCATTGGGGATGCGCTGGAGGTAGCTGCAATTTTATAAGTGGCTATTTTAGAAAGTGTCTCTGTGTATGTTGATATATATTGTTTTTAATTTAAATTATTATCAACCGACTTTAAAAAAAGGTGGAAGTTATCAATTTGTCTATTTTTTGGCTGCGTTGCCTCAGAATTAGGCCAAATTTAAATGGCACCACACGGCAAGAGTTAGCTTTCTATTAAACTTAAATGGGGTCACACGGGACGCCCCGGCTGCGACTTAAAAAAACGAACCATCAAAATCGGTTCACCGAGTGCGGAGCTCGCGGGTGGAGGTGAGCAAACGAACCGTATGCACAGGCGGTAGAGGTCGTCGACGGTGTCCGGGTTGTTCTTGAGGCCGTCGGGCTGGCGCAGCAGCGCGAGCGCGGGCGGCAGCAGCGCGTGCAGCAGCTGCGCCAGCGGCGGCGCCGTGCGCGGGCCGCCCAGCGCGTCGGCCAGCACGGCGGACAGGTACAGCAGGCAGCTGTGCGGCGCCGCCGCGTACAGGCCGGCCAGCGCGGGCGCCAGCGCGGGCAGCAGCGCCGCGCCCGCGCGCCCCGACCCGCGCACGCAGAAGCGCACGCAGCGGCACGCGCGCTCCATCACGCGCCCGTCGCGGCAGTACCTGCCCAAGGGTTGGGAGGGACTCCATCAGTGTTCAATCATTATACAGATTGAATCATTGCGAACTTAATTTTAAGTAAAAATGTGTGGTTGTTAAAGTAAAATGCCATAATTTTTTTTTACTTTTAAAATTTATTTTTAACATATAAAATCATTGTTATCACTATATGTGTAATAACAAAAGTTTCCTTTGTAGAATTTAATGGGGAACCAGTAAGTAAAAAAAAGTTATTCTATCCCTATTTTTCTGAACAGCCCACTCGGCATATACCCACTTGAGCATAACCTGGTGCACGACAGGCCACAGGTCCTGGAAGGCGGGCAGGCACGGGTGGTCGACGGCGGAGGCGGGCGGCGGCTGCACGTCCACGTCGCGGAACAGCGCCGCGATGCGGTCCAGCCACACGGCCGGGTCCGCCGCCGAGCCGCGCCGCGCCGCCCCCGCGCCCCCCACACCCCCCGGCGCCTCCACCAGCGCCGCCAGCCCCGCCACCTGCGCCCCCACCGCCTCTCGCATCGCGCGGCACAGCTGCGCGACATTAATTTATTGTATTAGTATGTTGGGACATAGCTGGAAACGAAGAGGAGGATGGGGGATATTCCTTTCCTGATCATTTCCCCCCTTCTCTATTATTAGAGAAAAGTATTTGCAATTACCCTATTTCTACAAATGGACGGTGGTGATCGCTTACCATCAGGCAAACCACAAGTTCAATTGCCCGCTATTACTTAGTAAAAAAAAAAATATATACATGATGCATCAATCACCTCATCAAACACAACCAAAACTAATCCAAAAACATCCAAACCATCTCACTACATTCTAAACACATTCATCACAA
>NC_052120.1:10243320-10276683 GCF_012273895.1 Zerene cesonia | reverse complement strand
CAGAGCCCGCATGAGAGCCGAGGCCGTGTGTATGGGCAGCGCGAGCTGGTCGGCCGCGCGCGCCGCCTCCACCACCACCGCCACGTGGCAGGACGCTTCGCGGCGGCACGCTTTGCAGATGTTCTGTAACGGACAAATGCGATTTTTTTATGTTATCGTCGGCAAGTTGGGTCGTTTGATGGTAAGCGCCACCTCCGCCCATGAAGATTTGACATGATATGGATTAAAAAATGAATGGCGAGAGGAATACAAGGAAAGGACTGGGAAGGGTAAGGATATGGGCCTCCGGCTCCCCCGCTAACGGAACGAAACATCGTAGCATGCTACTATTTCTAGCCGGTCTTCTGTGAGCGTCTGGTACTTGCTTCCCCGGTGCGAGCTGGCGCAATTAGTGCCGAAGCTTGCTCAACTCCCACACACAATTTAAAGAACCACACCCTTGTAGTCAAGTACTAGCAGTAGTTATTATGGCGATGAGAGTCATTGCTGGCACGCCCATGTAGGTAGGTAGGTAGAAGGTCTTTCGGTGAGCCACACTAGCATATTGTGTCTAAGGCATCTCCAGTCAGCGGCCAGCAGCTGCACCTGGATGCTCGCGCTCACCTGCAGCGCGGTGGCGGCGGCGTAGGCCAGCTTGGGGTGCAGCAGCGCGCGTACGAGAAACCGCAGGCAGGGCTCCAGGCACTGCGGGTGGCGCTCCACCCACTCGCACAGCTCGCCCAGCAGCTGCAGGCACGTGTGCCGCACCGCCAGGTGGCTGCTCTCCGGCATCGACAGGATCGCCTCCACCACTTTCGGCACATATTCGTATTCCTCTCTGTGAAAAATAACGCGAATCGAAATAATTAATAATTGTTTCTGACAAATTAAACCACCTGCAAAATATCAGAACTAGACCAATGAAATACCACATTGAAGGCAGCTTATAAATAAATAAAAAAATCAAAACCCAATCAAAAGTTCTCAGGTAACAATAAACAAAAGAAGAAATACATTCAAATTAAGAACCTTCTCCTTTTTTGGATTTGTTTGATAATACAATTCATATTTCCATAATTTAATTACCCATAAGTTGCTCCAAAGAGGTTTGATTTTCTTCATAAAATTGATTTATATACAATAAACTTTCAAAACTAAAGAAACCCTGAAATCCAATTCTTCCAATACCTGGATATTGGAAAATACTTAATAATTACATTCTATATCAAGTCACAATATGATTAACAACAAAATGAGACTCACGGCAAAATATTCTTAGCGACCGCCTGCATAATAAACAGGGCAGCCTCCGTCTGCTCCCAGGGCAGGTCAGCCTGCAGCATCGCGAACATTTGGCGGAACACCGCGCCGGAGCCCACGATGAACACCACGTCCTTTATCAGCTCCATCACTTTGACTCGGAATTCCTGGATGAATACACTCTTTTAGATATGGATGTGACGTGAATCTATGAACAGCCCTATTAATATTATAACGGCCCATATCCTTTTCTTAACCCTTCTCAGTCATTTCCTTTTATCCTCTCGTCAATGCTTTCTTAATCTCTTCTCCATTTAATGTCGGCAATCAATTTTGTAGAGGCGAAAGGTCTGCAATCGACCTTACGCCTCTCCACCTGTTCATGAGCGGTAGGTAGTAGCGCTTACTATCAGGCAACCACCAGCCAGCACCACCACCACCAGCAACATTGTCGACTATGACATTACAAAGACATAATAACATTATAAAGGCAATTATTACTCTGACTGTCTCTCCTTGACGTCTTAATCACTGAATTGACTGAGTGGATGAAACTTGATACTGACATCGTTTTTAACCCGGAAATCCTACAAAAACGGGAGCTATACGGGGAAAACCCGGGACTAACTATCTTTTTTTTTGATTACGTGGACGATGCCGCTGGAGGAAAGCTAGTTTAATATAGAGCAATTACTACAATTTGTAATTCAAATCAAGCTAATTGCTACTTCCAATACAAACAATGTGTTATTATGTGTATAAATATGGAAATAATTAGTATCAAAAAAGTATTGACGTAATGAGTATGATTTGTGAAGAAACAGAATAAATTTGACAACGTGAACATTGAGGTTATGTGAAAAAAGTGTACAAATAAAAGTGGTACATCTTTTAATTACCTAAAACCTTGCCATTTAACTTTTAACAAAAAAAAAACTGTGTAGTTTTACTAGGAATCGAGAAATCCCGTTTTTTTTTTGCTTTACCTTTTCCCACCTATTTTTCATCCCTGTTACATTTTGTTCTTTGTCCAATTGGCTTCATTCTACGATAAACTCTTTTGCGTTTTTTTTATTATTTCAATTCTATCTGCACTGCTGATTGCTATGTAAATAACATAGCAATCAGCAGTGAGGATTGCTGACAGAATAAAAGTAAAAAAATTAAGATTTTATTCGCCTTAAAACTCTTCCGTGTTATAAGTACAGCATACAAGTAGAACTCTTCCAATTCAGTATTATAAATAGACAGGACATAGTAGTTTTTATGTCAGAAATCCGACGGAAACGGGAACTGATACTGTCTTTTCCCTCGACTAAGGACGAAGCCGCGGGCGGTAAGATAGTATAGCTGCTGTATAAAGTTATGCATCTACAATGAGTCAATCTTATGTGAGGGTGTTAAAAACTCCATTTTCCAATTAGTATCAAGCAATGCTCTACACCCACATACATAAACATAGGAGTATTTGTGGGCCTAGGTTAATTTCGAAAATTGTCGCATCTCCTTCAGAACATTACAACTATTTATTATTATTGCAAAACCTTGTTTTGTACGAGTATTTAAATTTTTGATATTAAATTATGCTAAAAACATTTAAATCGCCAATCGCCTAGGCGCCAATTATTATCAACTTTATCAATTTCATTTATACCTTATTTTGTATCAGTAATTTTAAATTTTGAAGGCAGAAAACTCTGTCTAATATAAGCGAAGGCACAATTTTGCTACAGCCAATTTCTGAGCTTGAATCAGGAGTCTTGTTGAAGAAATTTAGTGATTAGTATTAAATTCAAATAAATTTGGTATTAAATTCAGAGCTGAACTCTGACTAAAGTCATAAAATATATGATTCAAATTGTATATGACAACGTAAGAACAAACAGAATATGTAATGTTATGTTATCAAAGTTCTAAAGAGATATTACAATAAGACCTTTGCATTGCTTTGATTTAATTAATATACTCATTAAAGTAAACTTCACTGTCACTTTTGCCATCACACTACCATATAGAAAGATTCATATTCATAAATTACACAAATTTATAAAAAGAATATAAGCTATATACCTCTGAGAATACATTTACTCACATAGAATTCATCACCTTCTTCCGGCAAGTTTGTATCATCAGGTTCGCACTGGCAGTGCCTAGCAAGGGCCTCGATCAGCCTCTCTATATGTGGTTTGAAAGCATCAGTTAGTGGCTGGTAATCCCTCTGATATACTTCTTCTGATAGACGGTACCATAAGTTAAATGTGATTTCTGCTACCTACAATAATCAAAATACATGTTATTATTAGGAACATAGTACTTACATAGATTTTTATTAAAATTTGTGAATTTGTGTAAGAAATTATGTGAATGCGTGTTTGAAACCACCTTACAATTAATAAACACAACATTTCATATTCATTGACTTTAATTAACATTCTAGTAAAATAGTTACGAAATTATTATGTCTTTTTGCTTTTTAGTTGTTACTTTGAACTCATAAACTGAGGAGGATCACAAGTTTTTTTTTTTTGGTTAGTTGGTAACTCTAAAAACATGATTATTTTAAGAGAACGGGATTATTTTAAGATATTTTGTGATTTTTTTTGTGAATGTTATGTAGAAAATAATTTTTAATATAACTTACATCATAGTCATGATGGCCAACACACACAAGAGCTAATTCTAGGGACCTCATTGCAAAATGCACCATCCCATTAGAAGTGCTGACAATGATTTTCTCTAAAAATGTTTCGCCGAGCTCAGTGAACAGTCTAGCAAAGTTAGCTGCCTTTTCTTCCTCTTCATGAGCTACAGCAAGATGATAGCTCTCTTCCAGAGCCGATACACTATCAAATATTAACCTTTCCACATCGTCATTATTGTTATTCTCTTCTAAACAATGTAATATCGCACATATACAATCTGTTGCAGCATCATGTAACAGGTAAATACTTGTATAGTCTCTTAACACTTGTAAACATAGACCTATAACGGGATTTTGCGGCAACTCTTGTATGTTTATAGCTTTCACTTGCAACCATGAGGTCATACACCTAATTATTTTTAATGCTACATTTGAGTTCTGTGAGCTAGATATACATTCTTTAAGAAACATGACTACAATTTGCGAATTCCCTCGCAGCTCAGATTTAATTTCCTCGCGACGATTTTCCCCTAGTTTTAAGTTAGACGAATCTATTTCTTGTGGTAATACTGTCAATATTTCTAGCAGAGCAAAGTTGTTTTTATTTGAAAATTCTTTTATGAGGTCACTAACACAGTTTTTCCAGTTTGGCATTTGTAGAGCTAAATCCGCTAAAGCTAAGGAGAGTTGTGTTAAAATAGCAGAACTGACATCAGGTGAAACAGTTTCCAAATGAGACACGAGTGAATCTCTAAGAGATATTATGGCATCTTCAGGTAGTTCAGATAGATTATGCTGCACTTTAGATCTCATGGTCTGTGCAGCGAAATAACACGACTGCACATTCTTTTTCTGTTGTAAAAGCTCATCGGCTACTTTCCATGAGTGAATCTGAAAATATTTATTTGAATATTAATTTCGTGTAGCGAAAGATTGTGATTAAACTTATGAACAAAGGTTAACGATAACTAAATACTTACAGATTTTTGCACTTCTTCCAGCCAGAGCGAAGCCTTTTCTTTTTCATTAGTATTTTCGTTATCATACAAGGCGCTGATGGCCTGGTATACCGTGTCCATTGATGGAGGCTCCATTTTGTACAGTGTTATATCCAAGAGAAAATCCTAATGTTTCTCTGTTGTTATACATAAACCACTCAATAACATATTTTTACGTAGAAATGTGGAAATATGCTCAAAATACGAATTGAATCAAACAAGTTACAACGTCAATCAAATGAAATATGAACATATGAACGAACTTCGTTACAGATAAATAAGGTTATGCCAAAAATTAAACAGAGCATAAATAAAACAAAAAAAAATTATAAATTTCTATGTACAACAAGCTAAAATCATAAAAAGCATGAAGATAGCATGATTTTCTGTCAAAATTATAATTCGTTAGAACTTTTATTTGCCAAAAAATAAATAATAATGCAAACATGAATCATGCTTAAATTGGGACGCATATGACAAGTGACGGTCTGTTTTTGACACATCTTGTTTTTAATCTGTCTGTGACCCAAGTAGATTATATAAATTAAGTCAAAGGCCGCAACATAAATCAAAGATAATAAAAAAAGAATATAATTACTTGACCACTACAAATGTTTCCCACGACCGCGTCGATCGTTAAAGGTGTTTCTACATTCGCTAAGCAAGCGTCTTGTAGAGCAGTACATACGACAAAAATAATAATGGCCCCAATAAAGGTGAGTAGGCTTTTTAGGCTTTTAAATACAATTACATAACTACCGGCTAAACTATTCTTATAATTTTAGGTTGGTGATAAGTTGCCGGCAGTTGATTTGTTCGAAGATTCGCCGGCGAACAAAGTGAATATTTGCGAGTTGACAGCCGGAAAGAAGGTCGTTCTTTTTGCCGTTCCTGGCGCATTCACACCAGGATGTTCTAAAACACATTTGCCAGGTTATGTGGAGAGTGCCGACAAGTTGAAATCGGAGGGTGTATCGGAGATTGTTTGCGTCTCCGTGAATGATCCGTATGTGATGGGCGCATGGGGCAATCAACATAACACAAAAGGAAAGGTGGGATTAAAGATTTTTACGATAACTGTATACCTGCACAATCTATACTCCTTCAAAAAAAAGTCTGAAATAGTTATTTGACTACCTACATTGTAGAAAATATATGGTAATTGATATATATTTTTTTTTTGGTGGAATATCAAATGTTTAAACAATTATTACATTAGGTATAATAATTTACTGTTTCCAAGCAACTGTGTTAATTGACCTTCACCTTTTTGCATTAATTAAATGCTACAAGTACATAATATTACAGAGGTACTAACTTCAAACAAACAATGAATATTCTTCATATAATGTAAAGTATGGTTTAATTTCATAACGATGGCTTAATTGGTGGCTATATATAATTAAACACTTAAGACTGCAATACAGACATAAAGTATAATTAAGGAAAAATATTATAAGATCCAGTCTAACACTACATTCAATATTGTTTTAAATCCATTTATACTATGTATTACAGAGAGAACCTGCTCCTACTAATCTTTAGAGACTCTAAAGAGAAAGATATTGTATAGAAATGCTTGCAGATCAACGTTTGTATAATTTTAAAAGTAAATTTATCTTCAGGTACGCATGCTAGCTGACCCATCAGGCAACTTCATAAAGGCCTTGGACCTCGGTGTAAACTTGCCACCACTTGGCGGTCTTCGCTCCAAGCGATTCTCTATGGTCATCAATAATAGCACTGTAGAAGAATTAAATGTTGAGCCAGATGGCACTGGCCTATCTTGTTCACTTGCTGATAAACTTAAGCTGAAGAAGTAAACTTCAAATTTAATCTTTATCTTTAAGATCCTATCTCAGTGAATTGATCACTCCCCGCTTTATTAGCCTTCTTTAGACTGTTGAAGCACCCCTTGTGATATGTTTAATAAAATATATATGTATAGTTTCATTTTGTAGTTTTATTGTGTTTGCCCAAGTGTTATAAAGAGGATGTAATGAAATAAAATCTATTCTTGTTCATTTATTTTGTTTTGTAAGATAAAATGTTGGTTTTATTATGTAAGATACCTAACACTTGTCAGGTGTATCTTGTTTACAAAATACATTGATTATCACATTGCCAAGGTCGAGGGGCTATCAAGCATATTATGCATAGTGACTATGGATTTTATACATATTACCATCAAGAGTGTTTGAATTTCCTCATTAAATTATTTATGATTATTGCATTACATAAGAGTCAATTTTCAAGCACAGCCAAGATTTAATAATGTTATATTTGTTCATATTTCCAAATCGCCCTTTATTAGGCAAAATATTTTCTGTGTAATGTTTCTCTTTCATTTAAGAAAAAGCCTTAGAAGGTAAAATCATTGCCAATTGAACTTCATACGTAGGTATTGTAACACAAAAAAAAAAATATACAGTTTTCATAGTTTTGTATAAGTACATATTTAAGTAATCTCTTCTTTTCTCTCTATATAAAATTCTTATAACCATACTCCTTCGAAACAGCTGAATGAATTTACGTGTGTATGTCGTATAATAAAAGTAGGGCAGAACAGCGTTTGCCGGTTTGCGGTCAGCTAGTTTATTTTATAAAAATCCCCATAAAGAACAAACAAAAAATATTAAAGAAATTTAGATGTTGATGTTGCTAATTTTGTTAGACCACCTATCCATTTCAGAAGTTATATTTATTTAGAGGAGTGTTATATTTGGATTGTTATATTTCTCACTCAGTTATGAAATGTATAATGGAACGTAAATTGGTGAATCAAAATATTAAGCAAAATGTCAAACGTCATGTCAATACCAAAAATTGGACATGCGATGGGGGCGTGTATGTGTGTGTGTTTGTTTTCAAAATAATTCAAATATTATGAATAAACGTGACAAATATGTTTAGGCAATATTTAGGAACACTAACGTTTATGTTATTAGTAATTTACGCGATAGTTATCGGAAAAAGGGATATTTTGACTGATTTAATTGAAGAAAGTGCGCAAGTTGATGAGTGGCTCGAGCAAAGTGATTTAGGGGAATATAAGAAATTGTTTAGAGATTATGGTAAGTAATTCAATTCTCTACTCTCGTTCTAGGCAGTACGTTATGGTATTTCTAAATATTTACTGAATAATTTTGTTTTAAACACCTATAATTTAATTTAGCTTTTAAACGATATACGTTCGCGCTTATTTATGAAATGTGTGTCACTTATTTCATTTTAGGGAGTATTAATTTTTTTCCGACTATAGGAAACGGGGCGATAGCTAATACGGCAACGGGTCTTGATTTTTTTAACCGACTTTAAAAGAGAGGAGGAGGTTACTCTATTTTTTTTCCTTTATTAGGCTCCTTTTCACACCCTATTATGCAAATGAATGCTATTCTTTTGTACTTTCGTAACATTCATTTTACAATCCCATATAGTTATTTTTATACTGTAAGAACAATGTATATTAACTTGTTCAATCTATTTCTATCTTATTCAGCAAATTTACTAATCATTATAATTTAAAGTAAATATAACTTGGGATACATGAAGAGAGTGTACTCTCTGCTCAAAGCTCCGCACACCCACATCCCTCCAAGGTTTTTGTGCTTATGCCAGTCATCAATCACAAACCAATGATGAGCCAGACAGTATGCCCAATGTAACATAAAAAAAATACATGTATTTTTGGAATGAACTACATACTAACTTATTTAAATGTTAGGGCATAGAACATTTTATAAATAAATAATATTTAAAGTAAGAAAATTGTTCCAGAGATTTGGGACTATTCCCTATTAATCTTTTAACATAAACTTTTTGAAGAATTCACAAATTTAAATATTTATCATTGAATTGGATAAGAATATAGGTTTATTAAAAAATTTTGACATTATTCCTTAATGTAACAATATATTATAAAATCTTTATAATAAAAAAGACTTTGCAATTAAAGCTAAATGTAAATAATGCTTAAATTTAGTATTCAGAATATTACTTAATTTTTTTATAATCTTTTAATTAAGACAGAAAAGAAAAGATAAAATTTATTATGATTTTGGTAAAAATTGTGATTATTTTTTTTCTGTGCTCTCATGTTTTACTGACAAATTCTTAAAATACAATGAAAATAATAATAAATACATTTATTTTACACAACACAAATAAAAAATAAAAACCACAAACAACACTATTCAAATGCCAATACTTGTACATCATGTTGCAATGGTAAGGGGTAAGCTGAAGGCACATTCCAACCCAGTGGTTCCCTGTGACCTTTGATTCAATGAAAGGGTAATTACCTCTGTAAACTTGGTTTATAAAAAAATATTTTAGATTTAAGTGAAGAAACTCATTTTCAAGATGAGAATGCGGGCATGTTTTCCAACTAGGTTTCCGCCCGCGCCTTCGCTTGCGTAGTCTGAGGAAAATATAATTCCCGATCTCGTGGGATTTTTGGTATAGACTAATCAAGAAACTCTTAAGTCCTTTCTTTATTACAAATTATACCTAATTTCATCCAAGTCGGTTCATTGATTTAGACGTGAAGGAGGGAAGACAGTTGCTTTCGCGTTTATTATATCAGTAGGGATATAAGGGTTGTTACGTGTAGGCGAATAATTTCGCAAGAATTATTCTGCATATTGCTATGTGTAGTGTATTCAACATTACATACATAAAGGCTTACAACATTACTTGTCGCAAAAATCCTGTCCAAACATTCTTTATAGCGAGTTTTTATTGTTTTTGTCAATATTCCATAGCCATGATATACGTGCCTGCGAAACCGGTCGTTGCGCATTATTACAGGATGAAGCTTTAGCATGACGTCACCCACCACCCACAACCACAAACCCCCAAACAAAAATAAGAGGGGGGCTAGCGAGTACCCGCCCGCCCAGTCGCGATACGACCGCCGCGGCGAGCGCACGTCCCTTCGCGATTCACGTCTTCACATCATTAAATATGACCGTTGATAATTCTTTTGTATTAAAAACATCTCGTAACACCCAAACGTAACGATTAAACGGACTGAATGATAAAAATCTAATAAACGTTTCGTTTAACGATAGAGGTAGCTGAACCCTTTCAGGGCATTGATACCCCTTTTGTGTTGATACAAAACTACATAATGTGGCAATTTGAGGATTCGGAAATTTGCTCTATCGGAATGGTTCACCCTTCGCATAGTCGCCACTCAGGACTATCGTTACTGTCCAGTGTATCGCAGTTTTCAGGTAATTTAGGATATACTTGGTTTTAACATGTGTGTTAAATCATTATGGAATTAAGATAATTTCTTTTTTTTTCAATCTATAAATAATCAATGTATAATAATATGTAAACAATGTCTCATTAAATAGAGCAGATCAGCTGATGAGGTTTTTGTAATGATATGGTTTAAAATTTCGAATCAAAAGCTATATATAACTTTAAATAAAAGTTCTCAAGTTTTCATTTAAAAAAAAGTATTAAAATCAAATAAAAAACACCGTTCTTCACTTGTAGGTGGCAAAAAACTAGAAAAAGTAGTTTTCAAGTGGAATTGAGTGGGGTCAAGTAGGTCTCTATTGCAAGCTCTCATCGCGAGGGAGCGGTTTTACTTTTAACTTACTTTTTGAGGGTAATTTAATTTATGCTAAATTCAAGTAAGGTTCAGTTCTGAGAGATTCTTATAGTGGCGCGGGTTAACGCTTTGTTACGTTCCCCGTTGGCTTACTCGATATTCCCTTGCGCTTATAAAAATATTTCTTTTTTGTCACAAAAACATTGAATTTTTTTGTAATTAACTGAAATTCCCAGTAGGCAGCTTCCATATGATTTTCATTTCTGCGGGAAAAATTAACTATAGCTTAAACTTTATGCATATTTCGTCTTTTAAAATTGAAAACATTTTGGTGCAGATATTAAGATAGAAATTCGCCAAGCTAGCATAAAATTTAGCGTTATTAAGCGATGAAAAGCGCCTTCAACGAAAATTACAGCAATCGTGGTTGGCAAGTCAAATTTTGTTACATAAGTTGATGTGCGCTAGCTTTTACCCGTTGCTTCACGTGGCTAAGGAAAATTGATAACGCTCTACCTCCTCGCAAAAGGGAGCAACGTTTTTCTGTATTAATGTTTGTCTTATATTGCATCTGAATTTATTTGTACACAAACAATGTGGTGATTGCTCCGTCCTGCGTTAAAGTAGGACAAACAGGTTAATATCTACGGAATAAAATATTTGAATGTAACGTTTTGTTTGAATATATTACGAATTTAACAAAGAAATCTTACAATTGCAAGTATTATATTGCATTCAGAGGTTGTATTATAATTGCTCGCCGGTCCAAATTTCGCAGCATTAACAGTTGGCAGAGGTTAATAGACGGGTGGGAATTATAGACTGTTGAACACAAAACCTTTCGTTCGTTCCGAAGTAAAAGTAGAAGTGATCAATTGCAGTGGAGTGTTTGGGACATAACGCTGGTGGCTGGCACGGTGCCAACGCGCTATGCAGTTGGACGATCCAAGTTTCTTCGAGGATTTATCGTCTGCGATTTGTGGGCCTAAGTTTTTAACGCTGACTTGTGGGATACTCTGTCGTTGAGACATGGTTCGGATGCATTTGTTTTGGCGAGCAATAATGTGCTCATGCCATTTGTTTAGATTTTATTGATGCAATTTTGTGGGAAAGTATTATTTATTTATTTACTTTATTTCAACACTTTTATTACACATTAATTATAGAAAGAAGAAAAAAGAAAAAGAAAATATAAACAATAGTTAAAGATAAAGTATAAGGCTATTAGAAAGAAATAAAATTTATTAACGTGCTTGGTTTCGTTTAATACATTGATAATAAAATATTTTGATGTAATTGTGTGTTAGTGTAGAACTTGAGGGATTTATACAAAAGAACTCGAAGTAAGTTGTCTAATATTTAATCAAATTAACATTCAAATATTATTAAGTCTAATCTCTTTTGTTTTTATAATTAGTTAATGATTAATTTTCATATATACGATTTTTTTTCTTTGTTGAAGTCATCAATTTGATACATGTATGTTTATAGTTTTATATAAACTAGAGCTACTGTAAAATATATCAATTGCATGGCCAGTTCACTTGGCAAACACTAAGTTAATATTTATCATCTAATATAGAAACGTATGCAAGGAATAAATAAATTTGAATCTGATGTACTGCCTATCTGACATTTCTCAATGTCAAGTAATAAGAAAGTAAAAACATCTGCCGTATCCAAGCCTTTATTAAATTAAGGCATCGTTATTATTGTTGTGAGTGGCAGCCGACTTTGTATTTAGAGTGAATTGGAGGGCTCCAAGGGGATAACGAATGTTATACTTAAATCTATGTAAAATCGTATATTATATTAATATTTATAAGGTAACTAAGGTAACTATCGGATGGTCAATAATCCTCATAGGGATGGTTTTACTAAATAAAAATTCGAATTTCCTTTGAAGACCGAGTAAAGTGTTTAATGTGGATCTTTTGTTAGCATTGCCAAAACATAAAAGAAAATCAGCGTTCACAGCGATTGAGGATGCTGGTACTTAGATTATCAGCAATTTGTTAAACGTCATTCTGAATAACAGCTTACTAAATGCTGTCATTTAATGGTTGGTGTTTATAGCCTACCATATGTTCATCAGTCAACTCTATTCTAAACAAATTCTATAATATAGCAGCAGGGTATATATTCTAGGCAATAAGCCTTTCAGATTTTGTATGAAACTTCGCACCTTAAAAGTCCGGTAAAGCACTTGTGACACCACCAGTGTATAGGTTTTGGTGACCACCTACCATTAGGTGGCCCACCTATATGCTTACCCTGCCTTGCTCAAACCACCCAACAAACCTACCAATGTGATTATCCTAGCAAACTTGCAGACTTGTTACATTGATCCGTTTGCGAGTGCAGTGCATATCGACGCTGAGGCCAGGAAGAGGGCGGCAGGTCGCTGCTCCCGGTGCCCTAATTCGCGCAACAAGTCGCATCGATTGATTGTTATATGGGAGGAATAACGGGGAAACTTTCTTTGTTAGGGAAAGTTGAGGGGCGCTCGGAGATCCCTTGACGACTTGATGGTATGATGGTTTCCGGACTTTTGTGTGAAAGCAAGTGGTTTAGCGGTTAACTGATGATAAATTATAAAATTTATTTCCTTGTGTACGTGCTTATGTCCAATAAATATGTTATGTTTCGGAACAGCAGGGTTTGAAATAACAATCTCATAAGCTGTCTACTTGTTAGATTTTCGCATGTGCTAAAATAATTTAGATTCATTTTGATGTAAGTATAGACCAATAATGATGATTCTAAACATTCTAACTTAATCAAACAATTAAAAAGTAACTAACTAACTTAATCTTAGGAAAGTGTAGTTGATTAGTATTTTCTTTTCATTCAATGGAATGGGAATTACATTCTGTGTAAGTAGGATGGGGATTTCAAAAATAATACACATATCAACATTATGTTCCCTTTTTTTAAAGACGGTAGTATCTATGAATCTTATATAAAGTTTGCAAACGATTTTTTAATTTAGTATCTGTTCTGTTAAACGCAAAGAAAATGAGGTCCCTTTTCACTTAGCGACGGTAGATTAAAAAACTTTGCCGAGTCAAAAGAGGAAAAAGTTTGATGTGTGATTAAAACATGCGACAGTACGCTACGGCAAACAGTATCGGAAGTTTTTAATTCGAGCCAGATTTATTTCATTACTATAAAGTTGCTTTTCGCATAACACGTTGATGATGAGTCTTCTGACCGTTTCAATCTGGATCTAAATTGAATCTTGAGTTGTGATTATAGGGGAGAAAGTGGATAAGTTCATACGTTAGGAAATTATTGAGTTGGTAACATATACCTACTTGGATTATTTGAACTTCCATACAAGGCTGAAAGTTATTCCATTCACGTGGGTTAATAAATAGATATGTTACAGTAAACTAATGTCTTAATAATTATCTATGTCTTAATAATATATATCTCTTAATAAATATGTCTTAATAATTATAATGTCTTAATATATTTGCTGTGGAAACAAAGTAAAGGGTTTACAGATTATTTATTTCAATGTCAAATTATATATCTGCAAGTCATCTATATGAGTATTTAATTTATTTCAAACGAAAAATGTTAAATCATGGCATCAACAGCTGAAAACGGCAAAAATATTATTATCGGTCTTAACATCAAATAAAGTACTTAAGTAATACGGGCTAAGTAATTGATTTATTATATAATTTTAACATGCTTCATCCAAAAGTAATAATGGTAGTGTAAAACGAGTAACACTTTACAAAATCCAATATAGGACAGGCCAACGACTAAATTGGGTCGATTGTAAATAACCTACAAGAGAACATATCGATTACAGCTTCAGTTTCCAATTAAACTCCACAACGGATTGAAAGTTCCTAACATACTTCTAAAAGATCGATTACCACCGAATAAAGGCCTACTAATATTATATCGCGAAAGTTTGTGAGGATGGATCTTTGTGTATATGTATGTTTGTTACTCATTCACGCAAAAACTACTGAACCGATTACAATGAAATTTGGTACGTAGATAGCTGGACAACTGGAATAACACTTAGGCAATTTTTTATCCCGATTTTCTGACGGGATACAGACTTACGCGGATGAAAACACGGGGCCAAGTAAAACAGCCTTAAAGTTTATCTCATCTCATGTAATTGGGATTTAAGTAGGAGCTTTTAGCTTATAACTTCCAGGAAAGGGATGGAAGTATATTTTGATAAATTCACCAATCGAATCGCCATTTGTATACTTACGTGTTCACTCAACGCCAACGCGAAATTTGAATAAGAGTATATATCAAAACTGAAATTATAGATTATGCAAGTGGATATTACATGTTTTTGATTTATTGATAAGTTTAAAAAGAAGAACTACAATATATTGAAATAAAATTTCAAAGAGTTTTATAGAAAGTTAATTGAAAGCCTAATGCTTTCATCTTAGATATTTATTTATGGGTAAAGGGTTTTTTCAAAACTTCACTTAAAAAAAAAAGGAATTGTTCAAAAACCGAACGTGTCATCCCCATATGAACAACTTAATCTATTTAAACATATCTATTGAATTATATTACAAATTAAAACAGTAAAACACAACTGTAATCTACGACTTATTCCTATCAGCACAATTCTGTATAATATCCTGGTGATATGAGAGGTAGTATTGGATATTTCTTTTTTATGTCACCGTCGGCAATGGAGCTAGTGGGTCGCCTGATGGTAAGCGCTACCACCGCCCATGGATAATAAGTAATTTAACAATCATCTCCCGTAGATTATATATATAATTTTTGGATGTAATTGAAAACCGTTCTGCTTCATTCCGCACACACCCCACTAAAATATGATAAAGGGTTACGTAGATTATTGGTGAAAAAATGTATAGAGACATGTGTTAAACAAATACACATATATAACAAATAACAAGAGCAAACATTTAAGAGATCTCGAGGGCTTTTTGTCAACTCGACGTAAAAGCGTCCATTCTCCAGCCAGCTCCACTGCACTATCTTATTTGACTAAAAAACCGTACAGTATTTTTATCGGAAGTCTGCTGTATATTAATTGAGTGTAACATTTACTGTACTCTTTGAAATATAGTGCTTCTTAAACTTGATCGCAAATATACCGTTCTTAATAATACCTAAATAAAATACATATGAGTAATTTGGTCATAATGTTAGGTAACCTAGATACATATACCTTTCTAAGGCTTATGGCCTCTCGACCGAAAGAGAAACGCAAGGCAATCTCTCGCATATGTACATATCATATTTATTTTCATTTAGCAAATATAATTGTTATCAATTAGCAATAATATGTAAATAATTCTGCACATTAAATAAAGAATGGAGTGGGAATCAAAGTTATGCTATGTACAAATAACCCAGTAGAAACACCAACCTATAAAATATATAACTAGGTGAGGAAAATGTTGCAAGTTATATGAAAATAATATCTTAAGGGAGTCATGATTTAAAGGGATGCGTGACTGAATTATACGACTTCATTAACTGCTTTATACAGTCTAATTTGAATATGGAAAGGAATACAATTCGAGTGGAGTTTTGAAAGTCTAATTCAATTGACGGTCCGCCCTGCTTAAAACAAAAGAGTCCATATCACTCAGGAATAATGCCGGTTTCTGCTCGTGATAGAATTTTTAAAATTAATCCTGATGTCTCTGAGCTGATTTGGTACAAACAAGCAATCAAACGAAGATTCTTTGATGTCTCTTCATAATGATAATTACATTGCTACCCCGCACTCAAAATCCTGCTTCATTCCAACTCTTTTATTGGACTCCATAGATTGTTTGTGTATTAAAATAATTTGTTTTTCATGTATGGTCGTGTAGCTAATTTGTTTTTTATGTAGCTGATAATATTGCCGCAAGGCCGGTCATAGTGGAACTTTGTGGAACATTTTGTAGGAAGGATCGCGTGACAGCACGCAAGTGTAAAAGTTAAAAAAAGTCGCTTTGTAACACCCGGTGACTTGTGAGGTCATAGCTATATAAATTTTGATTTGATTTTGTTTTAACTATGATGGGAATAGTAACGAATTTGTACAAAAGTATAATATACTCTGGTTGCCTAGAAGAGATCATTATTAATTAACTAGCTGCGCCCCGCGGTTTCACCCGCGTAAGTCCGTATCCCGTAGGAATATCGGGATAAAAAGGTGTTATATGTTAATCCAGTTGTCCAGCTATCTACGTATATATATATATCAAATTTCATTGCAACCGGTTCCGCAAGTAGCTTTTGCGTGAAAGAGCAACAAACACACACACTTCCTTACAAACTTTCGCATTTATAATATTAGTAGGATAGGATGATAATGTGTTTCATTGTGCTGGTCTAGTGTTTTTCAGTATCAAGCTGAGACTTTAAATAGTTACCTTTTCTTTGTATGGGTATTTTAAAGAGTTAAAAATGAAATACAATAAATAAATTACCCACAAAACCTGCGCTATATACATCTATACAGCATCTAAATTGTTGTTTATTTATTATGTAAGGGATTTATTTATTGTTTGCCATTTAATATGAAAATGTATCCGCTTATAAAATAATTCGTCCCAAACAATTGATCGAAGGCAACCGTTAATTTCTGTTAGATGTAGTAACTCATACATTAGTAAATATTAATTTAACACATTACAATTTATTTCACAACTAGTTCTATGATGATTTGAAACATTAGTATCTCGTATAATGTTGTGTTAATAATATCTGCTGTAAGTTATTCAAGAATTGATGAAAATGTACAGGGTGTGCTATCTTCTTTATCTCTATTCACAAGCTTATATTAAGAGTTAATGGTGAAATAAAATGTGTTGTGTTCATAATTACGAGCGAGATGATTAAAATAACTTTTTCCTCTCGGAAATAATTAATAGTAGATTGAGACAATAAAGTAGGATAAGGAAACAGAGAAACCTTTGGTGTGAATTGCTGTTTTTATATCTGACTAGCTGCGCCCCGAAGTTTCACCCGCGTAAGTCGGTATCCCGTAGGAATATCGGGATAAAACTTGACTATATGTGATTCCAGTTGTCCAGCTATCTACGTACGAAATTTCATTGCAATTGGTTTCGTAGTTTTTGCGTGAAAGACTAACAAACACAAACACATCCTCACAAACTATCGCATGTATTATATTAGTAAGATAGGATGTTATAGTTAAGTGCAAAAATGTCCATTCTGTGGATCAAGTGTAGTATTTCCCATAGCGACATGTTGGATTAGTATTTATTCTAAATAAATTAAACATCGCAAATGACCTAACTTTATCAATGATGCCCTCTATGATTGTGTCGGTTCGTTAAAACATATGTATTCATGACACGGCGTGCCGGGTGCTGCGGCAGCGCCCCGGGCGTCCATATCTGTTGATGTTCAGTAAATTGTGTGAAATTTTTATGCACCTGGATTTATTGGCGCGAACACTTCAGATTGAGTTTTTAATTTTAAACTAACAGCACGTGGGACTGCATGCATATTCATTTGAAAATGAATGTAGGTATGGGTTAGAAATGGGAATTGAGCTTATTCATAACTAGCGGATAGACTAGAATTTTTCAAATCGGACCAGTAGTTCCTGAGATTAGTGCGTTCAAACAAACAAACTTTAGCTTTATAATAGTTGTATATAGGAAGAACATTTATAGGGGATACTTTTATTAAGTCCCTTTCGAAAAAGGCCATACTCTCCTTATGTGCATTTTTTTAACTCTAATAAAAAATAAATGGAGAGATTTCAAAAGAAGTTGATATATAGATATCTAACAATTGGAAGAAAATCTTAAATTGGGAACTGAATAACGTTACGGTGATGCTAGCTATAGCTTTGAAAATGTACATTTATTTCTACATAAATTCAATCATAGAAGAGAAGCTGAGAAACTTTTGATAATGAATGCATTTTAGTTGGTGTCCTGGCCTGTTTTTAATTTATTTATTAAATAGCAAGATGGGCTAGTTATTTCTATAGATACGTTACTTAATATTAAAACAATAGAACATGACGTAACTTGAATTGTTCTTAAAGTGAATTCTCTGTTTTGGAAATAAGTTTAAAATATGTATCGTTTATTAATTTTATTTTAGTAACGAGCCTATTGGCTTCTTAGAACATCACCCTTCTTTCTACTTTCTTAGAGCCTAACTCTCACATCACCATTGCTCTAACTCACACCATCTTACACTGGGTATTGTACACAAAGCATAGCCTATTTATAGTAAGCGAGTTAGTATTTTCTTGTGTTTGGTTTCACGCGAGTATTATACATTTAGAAATTAAAAACTTTTCAGCGGATTTTAAACGCGATTTATTCATTATATTAGACAGTCTCCCCGTGACCACGCTCGCTGTAAAGTGTTCGAAACGTCGGGTTAATAATATAATGAATAAATCGCGTTTAAAATCCGTTGAAAAGTAAGCGAGTTGTAATTTGTGTCAGAATTGCTACAAATTGCGGACAAAATGTCCATAAAGTACCCTACTTTCATAAGTTAGTTAAGCGTCAGAAACGCTTAAATGTGGAGGTTAGCTAAGTAGTCCAGCCTTGGCAGACGTTACTAGGCAACCGTCTATCAACAAAGTTACTGCAGATAAGTGTCGTTGTCTATTGTTCGTGTAGTGTGCTAAACTTGGAATAAAACAACGATAGGAAATCGATTTTATGGGACACTAGCTGCTCCCCGCGATTTACCGTGTAAGTCCCGCGTAAGTCGTACGTACCAAATTGCAATCAGTTCAGTAGTTTTTGCGTGAAAGAGTAACAAACATACACACATCCTCACAAACTTTCGCATTTATAATATTAATAGGATAGGATAGGAAGTAGGATGAACAATGAGATGCAACCGCAACAAATGTATGGGAAAAATCTCGTAAATAATTGGCTTTTCTCATAATTTTGATTTGTGCTTGTATACATCAACATTCTTTGTCCAATTATTGAAAATTTATCAGATTTCAGCGCTTTTTGTTTGTTTTATTTTTTATATTATAACGGGCAACCGAGTTTGTGGTTCGTTTGATAGTAAGCGAATACCAGCGCCCGATGCGTTGTCCGCTTCTGAGGGGTACGGGGTAAGGAAGCAGAAAGTGAGAGGAAAGAAGGATGGACCTCCGTGACATATAACTCGGGAAAATAACTGAGTAGATAGTATTTTTCATCCAGACAGAGAAGAAGCGAAATTATTTATTCTTAGGAACAAATAATGGAATCATCTGTTAAAAGCCTACGCCGTGTAACAACATATATTTATAATGTATAAAATGTTAATTACAAAAAGCAAGCGCTTTCCGAAAAAATTCCCAAACATAATTCCATACTCTTAACCTTGTCCTCCAAGTTGTTTGTTACAAAAGCACAATCGTACTTGAATTAACAGCTAGTAGGCATAAAGTGAAGTCCCGTGTCCCCTAGTGGGGTATGGGGCAGATGATGTACATCTGTTTCACTGATCGATTTTCTTTACGGACAAGTAGGTGATCAGCCTTCTGTGTCCTGCCAGACCGAGACATTTTTTTTTGTGCGTCCCCACCGGGAATCGAATCCAGGACCCCTTGGTTCTACGCTCACGCGTTAACCACTGTACCAAGGAGGCGACTAGTAGGCATACATGTCGGTAATTTTTTTGGTCGTTTAAATCCAATAACCTATTTAAATACAATACAGAAAGTTTTATAATATCAAAAATGGTTTTATTATTATTATTATTAATGGTTGCTAACTTAAATTGGTTATAGCCAAGTCCATTGTCAGATTGCCGAGTCTCCCTCGGTGCGGTGAATTAAATTTCTTCTGTTATAACGGTCTATAGAGTTGAAGATATTAAAAAATGAAAATATTTTCAGTGAAAAATAAAACAAGAACTCGATCTGAGTGTTCGTGGCTGTGACGTAATGCTTTTAAAAGTCCCATTGAAAAATGAAATCCCTTTTCTTCTTGACGCAGCGCCAACTTACGATATTAGATTGAAAATGGTATTGGACCACGATTAATAATATTGACAGAGCTCGTTGGTGCCTGGCTAGAATTTTTGAAATGTTTTTTTATTAATTCTAAAGATGCTCATTAACATTGTGAATGATGTTCATATTTGTTTATTTATTTATTTAAACTACAAGTTTTTTATGTTTTCATATACAATCATGGACTTCTTCAGTCATAATTATAGCCAACTACTGCTAATAAAAATACTGCTATGCTAATTAGGTATTTATAAAGTAATTTTATATTTTATACAACAAAAAAATTAATTAATGTGAAAATATACATATCATCATTTGTTACATTCAGTCTTGTGATAATAATCTTTCCGCCCTACATTTCAACTTTCACGTCACAATTATCGTTATTTCGGCAGGTAACTACAATAAATAACATTTCTGGTATCGCAGAGCTATGTTCAGCTCTTTTGCTATCTTTATGTTTATTTTAAAGTCTCGGATACTTTATTGGGTTGTATGCTTATAGTGGCAGTATCATTTATGTTTCAGGTATTTCCACGCTATCAGGCTGTGCGTCGCCAGAGCATCTGGACAGGCTGCCTGAGCTGCCGGCGGCGGAGGAGAAGCGCCTGCGCAGAGCTGCACAGGTGCTGCAGCAGAAGTTGGTGCTGCGCCAGTGGCTGGCGACTAGGTCCCTCCAGCATGTGTATACGAAGTTAGTTATTTTTTTTATCAATATTTATCTTCTTAGTGAGTTAGTTTGTATTGATTGACTACGTACAGTTGAAAGTACTAAAATTCTAACTTCTTCACATTTGAGATACAAAGGTTATTTTAAAAAATTGTCTGGAAATGTCATATCGTGGTATCTATCTAGAAATTTTCTTGATATTCCCTCACGATTTTGTTCTGTTCGAGCGAAAACGGAAAGTTATAAAAGATACTCAATATATATTCTACCACCTAATCCTACCTAGCTGTCACTTTTCAAAAAACACAGCCAGAATATTTCTTTATAATCATCGGATGGTATGTAGTCCTTTTAAAAGTTATCTGGAGCTTAAAATATAGAACTAGCTTGTTAACGCACCAGTATAGGAACAAGTCGGCGAAGATTTCCGTAGTATTCATAAGTTTCTACAAGTCGCCTGTGGCGCACTTCGCTGAACTTCGATAAGTCGTGTTATTTGTTCGATGCGTTTTCTTTTGAATATATCTGTCTGCATGTTGCTAGTCAGAGAAGGATTTGTTATTTATTTTGTAATCCTATCCTACTAATATTTTACATGCAAATGTTTGTAAGGACGTGTGTGTGTTTGTTGCTCTTTCACGCAAAAACCATTGAACCGATTGCAATGAAATTTGGTACGTAGACAGCTGGACAACTGGAATAACATATAGGCAACTTTTTATCCAGATATTCCTACGCGATACGGACTTACGGGGCGCAGCAAGTACATTTATATATACTGGTCTAGAAGTACTGGTCTAAAAACTATGTAACATGGAGTATCAAATTAGTATCATAACACACAATACAAATGATTTTACACCGTAAACAATAGCGCATTAGAGCTTCATTTTAAATGGCGTGTCATAAGCAAGTCTCACACTCCTGAAAATGTTTTCCATATGCCGAAGGGTCCACAGCAGTCCCGATGAAAGCGTAAGTCGCAAGATTATGCAAAACTGTCGCAGTGCGGGCTGTGATACTTGTTATTCTACTGATATGTGTCGGTTCGACGCTGGTTGAAACGTTTTAGAAAGTACGCTTATCTGCAAAGGATGTTATCATGTATTCATTTGAGTCTGCTGGGACGCTGGTGTCGGGAAACAAATAGAATTTGTATGATGTATGATGCTGTACAAAATAAAATTGTCTTTAAATGGCTATAGGTGAGCCCACCTATGGACCTACAGCGGAATGGCTTAGGTATGCGTTTGACCAGTCTGTAGTCTGTCGAGAAATTTAATGGAAATTCGCGTTGTAAATTGTTGTCTAGGTCCTTATTGGTTGAAATTCAATGCACGTTTTTAATAAATTCAAGTGGAACTCACAGGAATTAATTGCCTGTATATAAAAATATTCAATTACCAGTTCACCCCGAGTTCGCCCGTGGTACACATATAGCCTATAACATACAGGGATTGCGTACATATTATACAACGTTGAGAGAATTTTTAAAATCCGTCCAGCAGTTACTGAGATTAGCGCGTTAAGAATAACAAATAAACAAACTCACCAAATATACTATATTATTTTATCAGTATATATTGCATTTTATGCATTTTTATTGCATTATAATACGTATTTATCAGATCGTAGCAGTTTCACAAATATTGTCGTCATTTGTTATGTATACTAAAATGCCCGATTTCTTTCAATCCCCTAGTTTCGGAATAACGATACAGCGGCATGATTCTTCTTTAAACTTTATAAAAGAGGATTCCATATTTCAGTTAAACAGACGTTCTCTTATTCCACGTTCCTTGCACAAAAATTAAAATCTTATCAAAATTTATGCTGCATAAATTTTGATAAGATTCTAATATTCTATGCGATCGAGTGCTCAGAAGAAGCAACACCTTTTAAATGAAGGAATCATCGTGACCGTAAATCGCGTTTAAAATCCGTTTAAAAGTCTTTAATTTCAAAGTGTATTCTCGCGTAAAATCAAACACAAGAAAATACTAAGAATATAATTAATGATCAATTATTTCAAATCACGACCAGAACAGAGAGTATAACGTGTGAATGCAGATTTGAGAAATCTTTAGTTGTCGAAACGTTATTGAAAACTTACATGCAAGTTTTGTCGTAGTTAAAACTTCTTTGTTGTTGTGTTCAGAATCGTCTGAAATATAAATAATATTTCAAACAGGATTCGTTATTTATCAATACCGATATTATAACGGTAAAGTTTCTTTGTTTGTTTGAACGCGCTGAGCTCAGGAACTATTGGACCTATTTCAAAGTTTTATCAACGTTAAATATGTATCCACGTGATCCCTGAGTTCTATATGTGTATCACGGGCGAAGCCGGGGCGCACCGCACGCTTTAGATAGAAATGAGATTTGTTGAAAGAAGAAATTTTATCATAAAAGGTGTGCTTGCAGGAAAATAAATCCGCATTTTTACATTCTACAATAATAACGCCCTAAAGGGACATTTACATTCATATATATTTTCGAAGATCTATTTGTTAATTAATTACCACATACTGTATTCATTAATTACTATGAACAAAGGCGCAATTAGGGACTTCATACATTTCAACTATTTAGTCTGCTACTAAGCTATTAGACGAACTCATTGAATCCCAATGCGTTAAGGAGAGTGGAGAAACCCTCGCTAAATTATGGGCCGGTTAAAGGATTCAAGCCGATTGAATATTTTATAGAACAATCGCTTTCTTCATTGTATCTCCGGGCTATGGGACTGGATCACAAACTGCTGTTTTTTCTTTTACATTTCCCATTTTGTTTCCGTTTTTGATTAAGCCCCCGGTTTCGTTTAATACTCATGGTGATTCTTATGTTTGGATCTTATGTCCGGTATATTGAGTAGCATTACAATAACGTGATGTATCTTATTTCATTGTGCTTACAAGATATTTGATGTATTATTTTTAATTTTGCTTTATTTTTTTCACTTTTTATTTTGAAATATTCTTTGTATTTCATAGTTTTTGTTTTTATTTTATTTACATTAGCCGCTTGCCTCGACTTTGTGCGGGTTGATCCTGAATAAGAAATTACATGAAATGAAAAGTGGAATGTCACTACTGAATAGTGTAGCTTTCTGTTAGTGAAAGAGTTTATAACAAACATACAGAGTTAGAAAATTTACCAATGTTTTATAGGATAGTCAACAAACGACAAACGGGCTCTTATTAGCTATATCATCAAACCATTTGTGTTCCACCTCTTTTCTGTAAGTGGGGAATTCTTGCATAAGATCTTCTTCCTGCCGCCGTGGGTTATGTCGTATATAGTGTACAAACGAGAAACAATTTTATAAATACGAAGATCACAACTAGCCGTCTTATCGCTTAAGCAGCGATCTTTTCCAGACAACCTGGTGGACGAGGAATCGTAGTGTATAGATAACTAGCTGCGCCCCGCGGTTTCACTCGCGTAAGTCCGTATCCCGTGGGAATATCGGGATAAAATGTTGCCTATATGTTATTCCAGTTGTGCAGCTATCTACGTACAAAATTTCATTGCAACCGGTTCAGTAGTTTTCTCGTGAAAGAGCAACAAACACACACACATCCTTACAACTTTCGCATTTATAATATTAGTAGGATACCAGGGAGGTCCGGAAAAAATAAAGTTAATAGATGTAAGAAGGGCTATTAAAAGAAAACTGCTTCGTTCATTAGTTGTAAAGGATCAGATATAGTACTTCGCTTCAGCAATAGCAGATACGCTCAGTACTCAATCAAGCTGAGCAAGTTAATGCAGTTGGGTCTAGTCAATCTTGCGGCAAAGTAAACGAGCTCGAGCCAGAATGACCTCCATTTGACTGTTAGTGTGCATTATATACCCTGTAACTATAGGTGTAATGATATTTTCTGAATAACAAAGTGGATTGGGACAGTATCTGTATGATTTTCCTGAGTCACCATCATTTTATTACCTATTTATTTTATCGAAGCTTTAAACCGCCAGTCGGCAGTTAAAAAGCTGCAAAAATACGCGAATCTAAGCCGCGGGCGAAGCTAGTATATTATTATGTAAGCTTGTTTGTTTGTTATCGAATTGCAAACAATACAAACATTATATCATGCTGTGGACGAAATAATGATAGCGCGACTATGGAGTGTATAACGACATCTATCGGTGAAGTTCGGAAGATTTTTCAACGTGTGAAAAATGTCAACTAAAGTAACTTTCAGCTCAAAATATTGATCCAGCAAGTTAATTTTGTTTGGTCGTTTATTCTAGGATAAATTAAATACTAACATTTACACTACTTACTAACATATGGCATAAATCATTAATTGTAATATCGCAACGTATAAAACACATTGTCGCCATGACAACCAAAATAAAAGAATTGCTTGAAAACTTTACATGCACGCAATGCATTTTTATCGAAGTGTATGTAATAGTTTTAACACTACAACAGAATCGTTAATATAAATCACGATTACAATATATTATAAAAATTACCTCATACGTAATAACAATTTATTAAATTAAAACAACGGGATTCAAAACTATCCTAAAACAATAAAGATTTATAAATGTTTTAGCTGCGCCCCGCGGTTTCCCCTCCTAAGTCCGTATCCTGTTGGAATATCGGGATAAAAAGTTACCTATATGTTATTCCAGTTGTCCAGCAATCTACGTACCAAATTTCATTGCAATCGGTTCAGTAGATTTTGCGTGAAAGAACACACACACACATCTTCGCATTTATAACTTTTGTAGGATATCTGAGTTGTGTGTATAACAATATAAGATCAATAAATCTTTCTAAAAATAAATATTGTATAAAAAAATCATTAAAATCACGCTTTATTGATATCATTAATTAAACTATCTCATTTGCTCTTATACTGAGTTTACGCAAGGAAAGCAATAATTGAATTCGATCCTAATTAGGATAAAATAAACTAATGAAATTATTGTATTGATAAATGTACAAAGTTTTGAACTAAACCTCTGCGTTAAAATTGGGTCAAAATGAGTCTAAAGGCTACATACAAAGAAACAGACGAAACTAATTAAAGCGTGTTAAAAAGGTCACCCAAGTTCGCACCACCTGTAAACAATAATTGATTTGAATTCGTTATTTCATTTGTTTATATATTTGGCACCAATGTCCTTCGCTTTTTGGGAACACACAGCAATCAAAATTTAATCAACAAACGTGTACGTCTACAAAACAGTATAGGCCATCCCGTCCAATTACTCTTGTCGTCCAATTGGTATGCGCTGACAGAATCTCTGTTCGTTATTTTCTACTGATAATGACTTTTGTCAGGTACTACCTGTACTATTAAAGTTTTTACTTATTATTCTACCAGCCGTCGCTCGTGGACCCCGTGAAACATAATAGCTTATTGCATTCATTCATTACGTATCTTATACCTTTAAACGAGTAATTCTTGTATATATATATATATATATATATATATATATATATATATATATAATTGGAATCTCGGAATCGGCTCCAACGATTTTCATGAAATTTAGTAGGTCAGGGGGTTTCGGGGGCGATAAATCGATCCAGCTAGGAATTTTTTTTTAGAAAATGTCATATTCGTGTTTTATTCGTTGTTTTTTTTCCTGACATCTATTGGTAAATAAAAATACTATTTTGCTTCGTAGGTAGATGGACAACTGAAATAACACATAGGCACTTTTTATACCGATATTCCTACGGGATACGGTTACGCAGCACGCTTACTCGGTTTCAACCGCGGGTCACAGCTAGTAAATATTAACGGTGAAAACAGTCTAGTAGTTCCTGAGATTCGCCCCCTACAACGTCACAAATTTTACACGTCACCTCTTTATAATATCATTAGATTTTGCCCGCAGCTTCGCACACGTCAAATTCGGAGTAGTTTAATAGATGTGATACATATAAACCTTCCCCTTGAATTACTCTATCTATAAAAAAAAAAACCCCAACAAAATCCGTTGCGTAGTTTAAAATATTTAAGCATACATAGGGACATAGGGACAGAGAAAGCGACTTTGTTTTATGTCATCATCATCAGCACAGCAGTTGTGATGTTATCCATATGTGCAGATAAATTGAAAACTCAATTTATTTCCTGCACGCTCGCCTGGTCTCGAACCCCGAGTTATCGATTTTGAGGTCCGAGGTCCTCACCATTGAGCCATCACTGCTATATATTATAGTTTGTAGTGATTAGTAATGAATCTTTATAAAGGTATATTAGAATACGTGAACGTTTTCCTCCTTTTCAATTTTTTATTTAAGTTACTCCATTTCAATTCTAATACTTGCAATTATAAAAAAGCGAAATACGAATTAATATATTGTAGGTATTTACGCGCGTACAATATTCAAAGTTATAAACGATTATGCACTAATAAAAGCTTAAATTAATGACGTAATGAGTTACTTGTCTGCCAACTCATATGTAGAGGTGTAGCTGTATTAAATCTTTCCCTATAGAAAACCATTAAAATATTGATGTAAAATGTAAATATGTTATGAAAAATGATGGATACAAAATCTTTTAGGCATGACTCGGCAGACATTATGTTACAGTCAATTTCGTTACAATTTATCTTCATATTCGCCCCCGGGGACGGCTGCGGCGCGAATTCTAATGTACATCCATTATTCTTGTTGGATTTTGGGTTAAATTTCAGTTTTATATATTCAGTATTAACGAAGATGATTATGCTTCCAACTAACGATGGTAAATGCTTTAAGATATAACAGATAGTATATTTTAAACCGACGTTCCAAAATCGATAGAGAACCTCCTTGGTTCTCAATTCGATTGTTTTTTTTTTGGCTTTGTTATTTGATAACTTCGTTAGTTTTCAACCGATTATCGTGATTCGTTTTGTGTATGATAGGGAATTGTTGTCATTTGGTCCCTTCCTTCCCTTTTTGGTGAATAATAATAATGCTATACATTGCTCTGTATAAACTACGATATCTTTAAATAAATATTACATGGGAAGACTGCGCCTATGTAAGCCTTATGTAACTCTGCTTCTGGAGTAAGTTCGCATTTACGAGTAATGACAAATTTTGGATATATAATTTATATTCAGTTTTCAGGAGAAAATTATGTTTCATATTATTAGTTAAATTTTTCGCTAAGCTACAGTTTATGTATAGTTAGCCCGTTGAAAATAGTCAGCATTGTACGATCTTCATAAAGCTGAACTGAGCGCTGAACTCCACTGGCCGTATTTCATTTCATTTTGCACAAAAGACTGAAAATAAAAATGAAAAAAAGTAGAAATGGCGGCCCACCTTAAAATAACACTTACTCATTTTAATTGCAATACCGATTGTGGAAAATATAAAAAATTCTTGGATATAAATTAAAGTTTCGACAACAGAAATCATTGCGCGTGGAATTCAATAATCTATTCTAGAGAATACATTTGGGTATTGTTTACTTGGTAGGAGAAGTTCTGGTGGCGTTTTAAAACTATTATGCCTTTGTGCTCAATACTTGTTATGAGAAATCGATAATTATTTATTTCCCCACTATTTATTGCTCTGATAGAAATTGAAACAATCGAAGTAAACATTAAATAAATAGTGGTCTGATCGCTGCATAAAGAGTATTAATGCGATCATATAATCAGTAATATTCCAAATGTTGTAAAAAATGGAACAATAAAATACAAAATGTATGGAAAACACTTAAAATGTTTAAAAGCGTTTATAATATAAGCTCGGTTAAGAAATTAAATTTTTGCCTAGGAATTGAACTGGAACCGCCGTAGAAATATACGAAATGTATGTATGTACTGTAATGTCCTGTATCACTGACCGTCTATAGAATCGTAACAATGCAATGCACTCTGCGCTGTACATTATTCAACGAGCGATCTAAAAGGATTCGGACAGGCCCCAAATTCGACCCACGTTAACCCAACGTTACCTGAAATTCATGCGTGCATGCTGTCATTGCCCATTTCGCTAATGGGCCTTTGGTTAGGGTTAATCGTCCGTTTCGACTGATCTATGAATAGAAATAATGGGTAAGGCCAATAATGGGCAGCATTTGTACCTTTAGCGTGTGTTATGACTTATGTTAATGCTTAGGGCGGAATAAGTAACGACATTTTCGCAGAATGTATGTTATTCGATTAACAATGGGTTGTTTTGTTGTTAAAAGGGTGTGGAGATGGGAAATTTTTGGAGGTTTTGCTTCCGTTCAACAAATATATTATAATAACGTTATGTTGTTCGTTTATTGTTAGGCTATATTCAGCTAGACGAAATCTACTATTTGATTGTTTGAAATTTAGACAGTATTAAATAAGTTTCCGATTAAGTACCTAAATTATTTTTTAATTAAAAATTAAACTGACTTCAAAACTACTCAACATCTCATAATCAAAAACAAATAATACACACATACGAACATACAACCTCTGTGTTTCTTTCTTTCGTTTTCGGAAATTGGTTATAAAATATATTTTACTTAAAGAAAGCTACATACGAGTATATTAGGGGCTAGGCCGCTCTACGGTTAATCCGTAAAAAATAGTGATTTTGTGATTGAAGCAAACGAATACGACATGAATACAAGCGGCCTCACTTGCGGTGTTTTCCCGCTACTAATTGTTGATAGAATGCATGCTGGTAAAAAAAAACGCAAAACCCCGCCAAAATTGTTTTTAGAAATAAACTACCTATATAATTTGTGTGAGCAACTCGAGCGGTTTCGTAATTAAACCAGCTAACCGCTCGCGGGAATAAATCGCAGTGCGGACTCTGCCAAGCATGGAGTATTTCTATCCAGCGCCAATCTAGAGCGAACCGGAAGTAACATTGAATAAGGTACCAAATAGTACCTTTTACCTTACTTTGAATAGTATTTCATTATTGTCATACTGCTATAATTATTCGTTTCAGGCTACTTAGTCTGGATGTATCCTCCTTAGAGGATGTGTACTGGCTGGAGGACTCCATAGCTCGGCATGTTATCGACGCCAAGGACTTCAATGCGTGGTCTTTGGCGCGGCAGAGCCTGCCCACTGGGAAGGAAGAGTTGCAAGCATTAAAGAACGAACTGTGGAACACTGTGGTGAAAAACAGTAAGCACCAAGACGCTTGGACGTGGGGTGAGCTGATAATAGATAATGTTCTAGATTGTTCTGATTCATATGCCTTCAGCAATCGCAGCTTTTCATTGTGTACTTAAACGAAACCTCGAATAGATTTATTTTAGCTTCGTATACATATAATCAAAATGCTTGTTTTGCTTTTACGGCCTTATGAAATGATAGTTTAAATACTGTCGGTCTTAAGAACTCGTGATTTAATGTGATAGCTAGTTACTGTAGTAGAAAACTTAAGAAATGATGAAGGTGACGATGCATTTCAGGAGGGATGTTAATAGTGTCGGTATCGGTATGTGGGCTGGTGACGCTGGCTGCGATGACGCAACCGTCGCTGGCCCCGGAGGCAAAGCACTCGCTGCTGCAGTACGTGACGGGGAAATATCTGCATCCTCCCAGTTGTAAGGTATTCTGTTACTGTGCGATGCAGTGCTACAGTGGTAATAAATAAATAAAAACGTGATGCTGATATACTTAAGTTATGTTTATTTAGAAATTCAGCAAATAAGTAATTAAAAGGTGATTAACTTAGAAATAAAAAAAATCTATGTACAAAATAAACAATACCTTATATTATGGTCAGTTCAAAGTAAACAGAAGTAACTGAATTATTAACATAGACTTATGTACATATCGCAAAAAAAAAACATTTTTTACATTTTTTTAATAATACCACACTTATTCCAGGTGGAATGGGGTTGGGAAGAGCCGCAGCCAGTGGGCGAGACCATGTGCTTCACCGTGCACTGCTACCAGCGCAACGGACACCCCTACCCCATCTGCGACACCGATGACTTAACCGTCCACATCTCGCACGGAACTAGAAAGGTATGGAGATACGTCTTGGTGTACCCCTTGGTGGGTTTTTTTGATTTTTTTTTTGACCTTTTAAATTTCAGAGCTACATTTCGAATATTATAGAATGAAATAAATATCTAATAATAACTGAATAACGTAATAAAAAAAATTGTAGGTTACAGCAGTCGTAGAGTTGGGTTCAGGACAGCCGGCCTTAGCGCATACCGCAAGAGTGAAGTTCACGGTTCGAACCGCCGGAGTTTACGTTATATCTGTTATGATTGGTAAGTTTTCATGATAATATTGTCAATAGACTTTTAAAATTTTGGTATTTAATAAACACACTTTACAACGTAACGTTATGTGACCCCACCACACCATTAGGTTCTTAGAATTAATTACCTGGGGATATTTAAAGTTAACGGTTATGATGTATTGATAGCAAAATATTTATGTAAAAATTGTCTATATTGTATGAGATGGGAATCGTTATCAAAAGCTTTATCGGAATTTACTATAGTCTAGGATATTTTTGCTCCTAGTAATATTTTTCATAGCCAATGTTTTTCGTGAACTCTCATTAGCAACTAGTGAATAAATAATTTGTTTGTTGTCGACCCTCTCATAGACTCGATAAGTCTAGAGGAGGCTTTCGAACTGGTCTAAAGTGTAGTATAAGTATGGCACGGTCGGCGGCAGGCGGCGCGTCGGCGGCGGGCGGCCCGTTCCGCAAGTGGTTCGTGGCGGGCGGCGTGGCGGCGCGCCGCTCGCGCGTCAACCGCGCGCCCGCCGCGCTCGTGTGCGCCGCCGGCCGCCCGCGCGCGCTGCACGTGCACCCGCGCGACCACTACGACAACCCCGCCACGCTCGCCAACAACGACGCGGAGGTGACGCACACCCACACCCACACGCACACGCACACGCACACCCACACGCACACGCACACGCACACGCACACGCGCACACGCTCGCGTTCGCAGCACGTAGAAACTACAAAAATACCATCCCACAGACACCATAACTATTCTACCACAAAAATAATCAATCAATCACAGCGCAATATACATAATATATAAAAATACCATAAATATTCGCCCACCAGAAACAGATTCTTCTATGTACCACATACAAAAATACATAATATTACATTATACAAGGTTTTTTTAACAAACTTATTACCTAATAGAATTATTTACTTTTCTTTTAATGAAAACAAATAAGCCCGATTACCTTATTGGTGTTTCACAAAACTATGTTTTAGGTCCATTGCTATTTGTAATGTAGACAAGCGTTTCATTATCATTTTAATGAATAATATCGAAATTTTCAGGGGTTCTCGATAGAAATAAAGCCCATCGGTGGGGAATCAGATGAGTCAATATCAACAGCTGCACAGTTCGAGTACGACAGCGTGAATCAGCGCGTCAGCGTGACGTTGTGCTTTCCTCGCGCTGGCGTGTTCCGAGCTGCTATATATTACGAGGGCGTACTGTTGCATAATGGACAATTTGACTGTATTGTGCTTACTCGTATGTTATATTTTTTTAAATAAAATAAATTATATAAGATTTGGATTTGAAACTTTAAATATAGTAAACTTCTAAAAGTGACATTTAGTCGTATTAAATCTGTAAATATCTGTTTGTGTTTTGGGAATGAAAGAGATTTAACGGATTTTAGATGCGCTTTATTCACGATTTATTTATTTCTATGTGTCAGCAAGCGACGCGGCCACAGTGCAGCGGCAGCTGTCGTCGAAGCGCGCGACCGTGTCGTACGAGGCGAAACTGTTGTCGCCAGGCAAGCAGCGCCGCGTGCTGTGCTGCCTCAGCCCTAAGCAGCTCATCATCAAGGACTACATACTGAAGATCATACCCAAGAGGATCACGTCGTTTAGAGTGTGCCCGTCTACTAAGGTCGGTTGGAAATAAACTAGTGGTTGTTGTATGTAATATTCTATTATATAATGTATTTTTGTGTGGGCCTTATTAAAAAAACTGACTCGATAAGTGAGTCTTTATAAAAAGGGAGTGAATACAATTATTTAAGTATAAAGGACAATTATTTGTTTATTTTTTTTTTTATAATTTTGACGGTAGCTTCGTATATATCCCTCGCTATGCGATCCGATGGTATTTTGGCTTTCCTCGTGAGCTGGCACTGACGGCGAGCGTGTCCGCCGCAGCTGATCGTGGAGGGGCAGCGCAGCGCCGAGCTGGTGCTGGAGGACGGCGCGCAGGCGGCGCTGCGGCTGCAGTGCGCGCGCCGCGACCTGCTCGCCGCCACCTTCACGCAGCTGCTCATCGCCAACTGCGGCGGCGAGGACAGCTTCAAGGTGACCAGCTCTCG
>NC_052120.1:10206301-10242320 GCF_012273895.1 Zerene cesonia | reverse complement strand
CCCCCCCCCCCCCCTCCTTCGATCTCGATCATTTTTGCTGAATTTGAAAACATCTTCCCACCAAACAAATGTATACTGACTTATTTTGTAGTACAAATATTTGTTACTATTGTCTCACCTTCTATCGAACTGCCATTTACGAGCAGCGTTATCTACGACACGCGCACATAATGATGTGTAAATAGTAACCGTTGGCCTGCGTGCGATGTGTGTGTGCAGAACAAGCAGGAGTTCTTCTACAGCGAGCTGCGCGGGCGGCACGCGCGGCAGCCGCACGACAAGCTGGCGCTGCGCGTGCGCCGCGCCGACCTGCTGCGCTCCAGCCTCAAGGCCACCAAGCACTTCACGCTCGCCGACTGGTGCAAGAACTTCGACGTCGCCTTCCACGGCGAGCAGGGTGAGCCCGCTGCGTGCGCACACCACGCATTAGTCTGTGTAGCGGCTTTGTCATTTTTTCTTTTAATTTTTTGATTATGCGAGAATAGATTATTAATTTAAAAAATATCTTATGTATACTGTAAAATTATAGTTTTTGTGTCTACTCTGTGCAATGTCATGAACTAGAACAGCGGAACTGCGCCACGGTTTCTTTGCAACATTAATCTTATATCTTTAAACAAGCAATTATTGTGTATATATATATATGTATAATAGGAATCTCGGAATCGGCTCCAACGATTTTCATGAAATTTAGTATATAGGGGGTTTTGGGGGCGACAAATCGATCTAGCTAGGAATTTTTTTAGAAAATGTCATATTCGTGTTTTATCGACTTAAACTTACTTGCGTTTGAGTAGTCCTAATTTATGATGACTCTTCCTGACATCTATTGGCGAATAATAATACTATAAATGCGAAAATTTGTGAGGATGGATGCATATGTATGCGTGCGTCTGTTACTCTTTCACGCAAAAACTACTGAACCGATTGCAATGAAATTTGCTTTGTAGATAGCTGGACAACTGAAATAACAGATAGGCACTTTTTATACCGATATTCCTACGGGATACGGACTTACGCGGTTTCGACCGCGGGTCACAGCTAGTATATTATTGAAGCGAGAGTTAGCGAGTGAGCGCGTGTCGTTGTGGTGCGCAGGCGTGGACTGGGGCGGCGTGCGGCGCGAGTGGTTCTCGCAGGTGTGCGGCGCGCTGTTCGACGCGCGCGCCGGCCTCTTCGTGTCCTACACCGACTCGCCCGCCGGCCTCGTGCACCCCAACCCCGACCGCCCGCCGCACCTCAAGGTGCCCCCCCCACTGCACCAGGCCCTACAGCAGGCTAGCGAGCAGACGGTCACCTGATGCTAAGTGCTCCACGTCGCCCAGTTACACGCACAATACCAGGGGTATGATGCGTGCGTTGTCGGCCTTTAAGAAAGGAGTAAACTCTTTTCTTGAAAGTCCCCATATCGTAAACGTTTGGAAACACTGCATGCGCAAGCTGATTCCAAATTTCCGTAGTACGAGGCAAAAAGTTTCTCTTAAAACGAACCGTTGAGGATCGCCAACTGTCCAGGTGGTGTGGATGGTATTTCAGCCTGTGACGTGCGGGACGTTGGTGGAATTCAGCAGCAGGGAGCGTTCCAAACAATTCCTCAGAGCACTCCCCGTGATAGATGCGATAGAGGACGCATAAAGATGCGACATCTCTACGCAAAGACAAAGAATCAAGCCGATCGGTGAGACTTGGCTCATTAACGAGTCATGGACAGATCTACCCGCGTGGTCAGTAGATCGTGACCCAAGCCATTCTGCATGGTGGGCATTAAAATCGCCGAGGACAACGATTTCAGCAGCGGGAGTCTGTTATGGGGTAAATTTCTATTTAAAACCGCTGCCATGATTCTTAAAAGGGAGAGAGAAGAGATGGGCTTCCGGACTTCTCACTCACCAACGCGAAACGCAAAAAATGCTTCACGCCGGTTTTCTGTGAGTTAGTGGTTCTGCCCCGGACGAACTACGGCCCATTCGTGCTACATATAGAGTTTATATATGGCTGTAGCTCTACCCCTCTAAGAAATTGATCGCCAGAGCCTCGTTTGTTAATCAGCAAGGTGCAACAGGAGCAGGCGAAGTTGGCTTTGGCCATTAGGTTTTATATGGCCATTACACCCCAAATGGTCTCACTGAATCTATCTATTTCATTATATTTCATTTCATATTATATATATATATATATATATATAAGTGATCAGTTGTTTACATTGAGAGAGAAGTTACCGTCTCGAAGGACCAATGACTTCTGTTCTAGCAAGGTTTTGTCTATAGAATTTGTTCTAGCAAAATTATTAAGAAATATTCAATTTCAAGAACTTTTCTGCTTTGATTAGAAAAATATCATCTCGAAAGACCATACATTGTTGTGTCAATGTTTGATTTATCAATATGAAAAACTAATGCTAATGTTAGTACTTAAATCATAAATAAATGAAGATCAATAGCTAATATAGCTTGTGTCAAGTGACAAGTGTGGCAATACTGAGTGGGTCTAAATGAGCGCTCGTGTGCAGCTGAAGCACTTCGAGTTCGCGGGCAAGGTGGTGGGCAAGTGCCTGTACGAGAGCGCGCTGGGCGGCTCGTACCGCCAGCTCGTGCGCGCGCGCCTCGCCCGCTCCTTCCTCGCGCACATCATCGGCCTGCGCGTGCACTACAAGGTGGGCGCACGCACACACACACAGACACAGACACAGACAAACTTTGTTGGAATATTTTTTCTTAAATTCTCTTTACTCTATATTATTCCCTTCTTTCTTTCAAACGATGCGTAACGGTGCAAAATATGCTTTAGGTGCCAATAGTCAAATAAATACATAAATCAACTTTAGTAACCAAATGCGGGTACCTATAATTTGTAGGAATTTAACTCTGTCTGCTCTAAGGTCCTGTCTATTGTAAGTCTATTCTAATGCCGCTCTATCCGGCTTGCAATATAGAGTCAACAAAAAAATAGTCAACAGTCTCAGTCAGTTTCCAAACGCCTTCATCACACCATGACTTATTATCTATTACTAAACATATTTTTATAATATTTTTCCACTTTTTCAGTACTTCGAGCAAGACGATCCAGAGCTATATCTGTCCAAGATCAAGTACATCCTGGAAACTGACCTGGATGCGGCAGAAGCGGCTCCCGAGATATATTTCTCTGATGATGTTTACGATTCCACGGGAAAGCTAAAGGAGACCAAGGAACTGGTGCCCAATGGTGCATCTATACGGGTGAGATAAGTAACGTGCGCAATCGGTTAAGACAATTATTAAGATTGTAATTTTGATTAAAATTATATGACAGAAAAAGTTCTCATCTGTACTGTAATATTATTTTTTGTGTAACTGTTTAAAAAATTGTTTTAAAGTCTTGTGGAAAGTAAGCTTAGGCTTAGGTTTTTCATACTCGTTTACATTGTACATTCATTTATGAACTATGAGTCCTATCGAGCTGAAATGTGTGGCGTGTCCGGGTGCAGGTGTCAAACAGCACGAAGATGCAGTACCTGGACGCGCTGGCGCAGTGGCGGCTGGCGGGCCGCTGGCGCGCCGAGAGCGACGCCTTCCTGCGTGGCCTCACCCTGCTCGTGCCCGACAACTTGCTCGCCATCTTTGATGAGAACGAGCTCGAGGTGAAGTATAGATGATGATGGAGGGATATGAGGCATTATACCTGGGTGGCATGGTGCTATTGCAATTTTTGAGCGTGGTCCTTCGAGCCGGAAGTTCAAAAATTGTTCGATATAGTTTTCTTACACTAAAAAGAATTTTGTCTGGTATAATATTTTGTTGAAACTACGTTGTTTATTTTAAATCGAGTTTAAATTGCCGTAGTCCTTCGAGTCCGATTGAAGTTTATTTAATGAAAGTAAAATGCTGGTCTTCATTGATCTCTACGCGTATTGTATTCGGGCTGAGCGGGCGGTGCGTGCGCAGCTGCTGATGTGCGGCACGGGCGAGGTGTGCGTGGCGGACTGGCGCGCGCACGCGCTGGTGGCGGGCGCGGGCCGGGACTTCGAGCGGCGCCTCGCGTGGCTGTGGGCCGCGCTCAACAACTTCACCAACGAGGAGCGCGCCCGCCTGCTGCAGTTCACCACGGGCTGCTCGCAGCTGCCGCCCAACGGCTTCCAGGTGATGTGTGTGTGTGTGTGTGTGTGTGTGTGTCTGTGTGTAGTGTGTCATGTCGCACTTCGAGCGGCGCCTCGCGACCGTCCATTCTAAAATAGATATGACATCCGCAGGACCTGAACCCGCGGTTCCAGATAACGGCGGCGCCCACGTTCGGCGCGCTGCCCACGGCGCACACGTGCTTCAACCAGCTGTGCCTGCCCGACTACGACTCGTACGAGCAGCTCGTGCGCGCGCTGCTGTGGGCCATCAACGAGGGCGGCGAGGGGTTCGGCATGATCTGAACCATTCATTGTACCAATATATTACATGCCCCGTCATCGATTTGAGAATCGAAGATCAGAGGTTTCCTGGGTTACTGGGTCTATTAGAGGAACGCTGTTGTCGTCATTCAGGAATGTTACATATAACGTTACCTAGGAAGCTTTGCATTTTATAACAACCAAGCTACATTGATTTTGGTAAAAAAAATTACATTTCAACACTGTACCTTATAATATTATATAATCATATGATCTGTTTAAAAAAGAAATATCGAAGATCCTAATATTGTACCTTGTGGTACTCCAATATATAATTTATGGATGACGTTGTGATATAACTTAAAAGACGTGCATTTATTTTTAAAGCATTTGTTGTTTGTTTTTGGTTTTTTTTCCGTCGTTCTTTAGTTATAGCTTTAGCTGATAAATAAATAGAGCATTACCTAAAAATACTAGATATAGCTTGATAGAACTGGCAGCAACTGTAACCAAAGCGTATAAATCTAGTCATAATTTATTGAATGAACTATTTCATTTGAAATACATCAGAGACTGTAACCGTGAGATGGCTGCGGCTTTATTAGAGCTCTAAAACCAACTTGTCTGTAAGTCAATGTCTCATCAAAATATATATATATATATATATATATATATATATATATATATATATATATATATATATATATATATATATATATATATATATATATATATATATATATATATATATAATATAAATGCGTTCATACGAAATAATCACGTATTATTGTTTGCTCAGTATTGTGTTTGTATGTATATTTTACTAATAACTTATTTATTTTATCATATTTTTACGACAATTCTAACATATATTTGCTGTATAATACTTTTACACAATAACATAACAATGTAGAACGTGTTATGACATCACTATAAATAATTGCGTGAGGAATTGAATACAACTGACAATAAATGATGTCAAATTAACGACGATGAGGTGTAAATAAAAATCTCGGACGGTTATTAGATAAATAATATTAAGATCTATTCTCAGGTGATATAGAAGTACTATCTAGTCCTCCATACTATATGACTCATAAACACCCGTTTAGAAATATGACTTAAAGACGGGTGTGACGTAAAGAGACAGTAAATAATGACTCCATTGATATTAGAGAAAGTGTTGTCTCTATCACATACAGACTATGTGGCGTAAGAGAGAATGGGACAAAACAGTGGAATTAAATTACGTTTAAGGGGGAAAGTTGTTATAATGCTAAAGGCGTTATTTGTTCATAGATAGATAAATAGATCGATATTTTGCTTCGCCTAAATGAAAACCCCAAGACGTACGTTTAGGTTGTTTATGGAATAAATAGTTGTTACACGTGACGTTATCAGAGTTCAAATTGGTATTTTCATGCAATATTTATCTCTTTTATGCTTTATAGCTACGAGAGCTATAATGTCAAACACACTGATTTAAACAAAGCATAGACACGTGTAACGACTCCATGCGGCGTGATAGAGTGGCTAACCTCGGTCCATAGATAATAGAAAGTAGAGTGTAGGAATAGATAATAGAGTCGCAATACATTGGTTGTATTTACGGGGTGTAGAACATATTTCTTGTGATATTCTTTAAATTATTTTTCTTTAGATAAAATACTAGATAAGAACTTGAATTTATACAATACTGTTCTCAATATATTAATTGATATTTATTTAAGTAATTGTGACACTAATTTAAATAAATGTTGCGCACCTGTCTTTTGTCGTGATTTTTGACTTTCAATGTGATTTATTCTTATGTGCGTTTTAAAATGTTTTATTATTTATAATATTTTTTTTTTTTGCATTCAACAAAGCTAACAAGATTATGTGGACAAATAGCATACCAATTTGTATTAGCGAGATAATCAATATCGATTTAATATGTATAATATGACGTACATTTACTTAAAAATAATATTTGGAACGCTTATATTTAATGTGTTTGGTTTCTACAAATTAGAATTTTTAAATGAATAATCTTGATAAGTGTCCTCAATAAGTAAAATATCTTTATTTTTTATTAATTTTTGATTCAATATGCCTTAAATGATGAGATACTTACAGTCTTTATTCAGTAGTACATTTACATTGATCAATATTTATTTCTGTGATGTATGTTCGTTGTGAATTAAAAAAAGCAATATAAAAGACATCGTAATTAGTTGCGAATTCATATGAAATTATAACAAATGTATTTTTTATTTTCTAGCCTAATCATTATCGAGCCTACAAGCGAATTTATTTATTTATATTAAAGCTTTAATGCACTATCGTGAGTAAGTATTGTATAAAGATTAAATGTAAATTATATCGTTAATTTATTTTCACTTGTCTAACTCACGAACTTAAGTATGTCAAAGATTTCTAGTCACTTGAAATGTTTATTAGGTATTTATTCCAATGGGTGGATTGTTATTTTTTCTATAGGAAATAGGAAAATTATTATTTGTCTATAGGAAAGTGCGTTTATTGATGACTATAGTAATACACGTTTTAAATGAAGTTCTTCAATCTGGTATACTTTGATATTAGTATGAACGTGAAAATGTTTTGGTTAATTTAATTCTCTATTACTGAAATATTATAATTTGTTAATATCAAAGATCCTCGATATGAAGCCGGCCAACAACTAATATGGCCTCTAAGTGAAGATTATTTGCAATAAGAAATACTGCCAAGAAATATGAATTGCGAATAAATCTGTTATAATCAATAGCTGTTTAAATTTTAAATCATTCCAAACGTTACGTTGTGGTAGATTATTAGAATTTTAAGACTGAATAAATAAATTACGAGATGAAGTATATCTTATTTATATTTCCTAGTACCTACCTAAACCGAGATATTCAAATAATACTTTAAATCCGAACTGTAATTTTAACCGACAGATAACCAAAGCAGAACATACCTAGCATTTATGAAACCGACCCGCTATCCAAAATTAATGATACTAATAGCAAATCATGAACCAGCGCCAACAGTTTATTTTGTAAAAAGATTTTATAATTTTGATGATTCCGTTTAAATTTAAATAATCTAGTTGTCCTTATATAAATGAGAAATGATGAGCTAACTGCGTGTAGTCCTAATGTTAGGTAGTTCCTAATGGGCAATCAATGTACCTTCAGGGATACATTGTTATATTTGGTACATCGGACAATGTAAACTGTAAGCTGAGATTTTGAGACTATTTTTTTGGACGCAGAAGCAGAAGATACCCATCGCATGTTTAATATCTATGGATAATGTAAACGGTGTCCAAGATTCTTAATGAACGTAGAAATAAATAAAAGCAGAGTTACTTATAAATTGCTTTATTATAAACATCAGCATAGCAACTACAAGTTCTTAAAAAGCTATATAAACTTACATAACAACCGTAACTTTCATTATTAAAAAATGTACCAATACATACTCACCAAAACTTACAATACAATCTTATAAAAATTACCAATAACGCAATAACAATTATAAGATAAAATAGAAATAAATAATGAAACGCGTCAAAATTGCGCGCGTAAAATTTACATGATTCACAATTCACATTCCAATTTCCATAGAATATGCTGCTACATAGATAAAAAATAAACATGGCGCATACAAATAATCGTTTTTTTTATGCAAATGTTGCGTTCGCAGAAATTGTCACAAAAGGTAGTTAAGATGTCCACTTGCATCATTAATTCTGTTTTACATACAAGTACATCCGTAACACTATAATTAGATATTTATTAAACGAACTATTTAAAATGCGAATCTTGTAATTACCTACTTATATACTATTATACTTCTAAATAATTATAAAATGATTAAAATTATTTAATGACCCACCTGCTAACCTGAGTATATTTTGTATTTAAAAAAATCGTTTGTGATTAAATATAAATATTATGTAGCACACACAACACACAATATAAACTTAAATTACAATGATTATTTTTAGTGAAATCTTTACCAACCTTTTTTTCTATGACTATTTTTTAAAGCACAAAGAAATAACGATTCGCCACTGTAAGTTGAAGGAATCGTTTACGTGAAATGTGCATATGAGAGTGCACATGTATGTATACATAGGTCTGCGTTCATGCACTTATATGAGCATGTGTGCGTGTGTGTATGTATGGTTTGTGCCTGTGGGTGTGTGTATATGTGTGTGAAAGGAGTGTGTTGACTACGCATGCTAGTGTTGTGCCTCAGCAGCCGTGTCGGGCGGGCACGAGCGACCAAAGCAAGGCCTCGGACAGCGAGAGCGGCCGCCGCAGCCAGCACCGCGCCGCTCCGAGCATTCTAAACCATACATTTTATATTAAAGCATATTACTATCAGTATTCTTTTATTTCTCTGTTCAAGCTAGTATAGTATAAATTTATCTGTGGTTCCACTGTTCTTAAAATATTAAAAAACCAGTCTTCTAAACGAGGTAATTCTATGAAGTTGTTTCACTAACATTATAGCTCTCTGTCTCAGGCCTGTTGTGTGACAGCATTTGGAGAATTTACAAGAGTGGCTATAAAACAACTTCAAAAAAAAAAAGAGATCTCAATTAGAATCGATTTTTGTGTTAGTTACCTTGTTGTTGTTAATCGATTTTGATGAGTTTTTTTTATTTGAAAGATTGTGCTTACCTGTAGCTTTAAGTATTTATTTTTAAGTAATTATTTTGCAATCCGTACCACTCGAATAGCAGAATATTATATAAGTTCTCTAATCTAGCTGGAAATGAACTTGCTACAAAACCAAAAAGACAATTACTTAGTGAGCGGTTTCGGCCACCATTCCAGCTGCTCCTTGGTGACTCGCAGCTCTCGCTCAAGCGAAGCGAGATGCGCGCGCACCTCGCTCAGCTCCGCTCCGAGCGATTCGTTCTCGCGCGACGCGAGCGAAGCGCTCTCTTTGAGTAATGCGCACTCGGCTGCGTAATGTTCACGCGCCCTGGATTTCAATTGATATAAAGATAATATTACTTCTTATTGCACTTTTAAGGATAAATTAATAATATATGAAGAAATTATAATATTCTTCGCTTATACACAGTGATAGTTTATAAACAATTACCAAAATTGGGATAGCATTATTGGAATACCATTTGCCACAATTTGTATTGTCATAAATAATGATTACCAATTTTATACCCATAATAGGTACAAAATTTAAACAAAATTGAAAATAGTGAAATTGATCGAACCCAATTTCATGAACGGCCTACTACCCCGCCCCGAATCAGGCAACACTACGAGCAAAACAATTCTAACAGGATCTCGTTCTGCAAGCGCAGCTGCGCGGCCTCCAGCAGCGCGCTCGTGTCGGCGGCGGCGCGCCGCAGCGCGCCCGCCTCCTGCTCCGCGCCCGACACCAGCGACTCGTGCTGCGTCAGGTCATCCTCCAGGATGGATATCTTGATTTACCAACATTTATGTTTATACGATTTATATTACATACATATAATTATTTAATTTGTAGCAATTTCCTTACTATTCTGTGACCTTTAAACATTCATTGTTATGATTTAATGTAATTTAAAGGGGACTGAATATATAAATTAGGATATCTAAGTGTAGGGAATATGTATAACTTCAAATTAACTCTAAATTTTTCAAACAATCTCAAGCACCAACAATCGGCCGATACGATGGCCGGTGCCAATGTTACCCGTCTGTAGGCGTGGTCCCGCTGCGCGCGCGCGTCGCGCAGCGCGGCGCGCTCGGCGAGCAGCGCGCGCTCGGCCGCGGCGGCCGCCGCGCGCGCGCCCTCCAGCTCGTTGCGGGTGTTGCGCCACCCTGCCGCACGACACCGCATACACTACTCGCTCTACGTCCGTTTACTACCACTACCACTACCACTACCCACGTCACACATTATCTGGCTAACACACTCTCTCCCACACAAACATCATTGCTCTAGGGAAGAAAATATTTTCCATAACACTGTTTTTACAACTAGAAACGTTTTTTTTTTAATTTTGACATGATTGTGAGCTCAAACATGCTTTGTTTCTTTTTAATGTCGATAATTTGTGCAGCCCACAGCGCTTTACATACTTTTACCCACTCTTCTTCACTTGGTGACTCTTTGTTGACTTATCATAATTATAATCTCGTAAGTTTTTTTATAGTATAAATATAAATATTAGGCAATTCAATAACTAACCAATGCTTAATTCTGACAAACGATCTTCAACGGCACAAACGTCTTGCTCTAAAGCAGTTTTTTCCTACAAAAGGAAAAATAATCACTTCTATTTAAATAAATGCACATTATTCACATTACTATATAATATAAGACTACCAGCCTGCTTGGTTTGTATGGTCATTTTGCCTCGAGATCGATTAAACCTTTTTAGGGTATCCTAATAACCAAGTCTCCTTCAATGCAGGAAAAGAATTAGAACGATTGAAGCATTAGTAGAATAGCGATTAAATGGGACCATCCTGCATCCTGCTCTAGGAGTCAAATAGGAACAGTATTATCTATTATAATACACAAGACGCTAACTTTTTCCAAAATGGCCTTCTCTATATCCTTATCCTTCAGCAGCTGTTTGAGTCTCTCTATCTCCCTCATGGCGAGCCGCACCTTCACGTTGTCGGAGTCGAGGAGCGACTTCAGTGCGCACACTTGGATGCGCAAACGCTCTGAACACGTCACCTTTAATATCGGTATTGTGTCAAATTTGGAAAAAAAATGTACTGATTCTATTCTGGATCTAAGAAGAGAAAATATTTTTCGCCAGACATCGAAATCAAACTATCCAAGAAAGATACAATTACGATTAAGTAACATAGTCTTACAGCTACACTTGCATACAAAAAATGCCCATTATATTTTCTCTTTTGGGATTTAATCATAAAAAAGCAGACAGATGCAAAAGATGATACACCCAAAGTACTCCAGAAATAAATATACAGAACACATCAATGCATTATGCAACGTTTCTCAACACAACTCCACAGTACCTGAAACTCGAGCGTCTTGCGCAAACAGCGTATCTCACCGCGTCGCCTCCGCCACGCGGCGACCAGGACGAAGCGAGCGATCTTCGCCGCAGCGCGCTCCTCGGTTGCACTGAGAATACCGGGCGAGCGGACAACGGGGAGGATTTTGTTTCTTCTGCGGTATATTTATACTCAAATTTTTTTCGCTTAAATAGTGTTCATGAGAAAACATTTTTATTTTGAATGAAGTACCTACCCACTGACCGTTACCGCCGATTCGGAATGTGGATAGTGCTAAATGATTGCTTTAAGTATTAACTTTTAAGATTCAAATTCCTAATAACATTATTTCCTAAAATAATTAATACTTATAGAGAACTAGCTGTGCCCCGCGGTTTCACCCGCGTAAGTCCGTATCCCGTAGGAATATCGGTTAGTCGGTAGTTTTTACGTGAAAGAGTAACAAACATCCATACATCCATACAAACTTTCGCATTTATAATATTAATAGGATGTTAACCTGTCCCGTTTGCCCAATCTATTGGGAGTTAAGTCCTCCATGGAAGCGGCCTTGGGACCAATCTTGGGCCGTTTCGGCGTGGTGTACTCGTCGAGGCAAGTGCGGAGCCGAGCTAAGTTGCCGTTCGGACCCGCACCCTTCGCTGTGAACTTGTTCACCGGCGCTGAGAACAGCTGCTTGCGAGGCATGCGCTGCATGCGCCTGAGTACATATTTCTTTATAGTGATGCAATTTTTCGTAGCATGTTATATATATTTAATGCTTATGAGAGAGATTAACAAATCATCAGCGATCTCGTTCAGTTGTAAGCAGCTTTATATAACAATTATAACGATAAAATAAAATACAGAATACATACAGAATTACATCAATAAATCAAACTTCGTACATAATGATGTGGTGAAGTCATATCAAAAAATCAATTAATTGTAATAAATATATATTTTACCCCGAAAACATTTTTTTTTCATTATTTGATTAAATACGAAACATCCTGCAGACACTAATAAGGTATTTTAACTCTTAAAGACAGAGGCGTAAAACGTCTACATTAATGATATAAACTGTTGGCACTTCATAATAATCATAACTTATTATAATATGTACTCAGTGTAATAATATGTTAGTAGATATATGTACTTCAATTCTTATTATATTTTTTATAAGAGAAAATACATACTTTACATAAATTGTTCACGTATAAAATATGATCATAATCGTTATATATTACTGGAAACAATAGACTGACTTACACAATGTTTTCTAACGCGAAAATATAATATAAATTACTTCGCTGATGATAATGCTGTGACGTGTGGTTAGCGCGAGTCTTGCAATTTTATTAAAGAGGAAAATAATCTTGTATTAAAGTAATTTCTAAAAAAATTTTCTCTTGTGTTATGACGTAGTTATTTTTACATAGTTAGAAAGCTAATTTTATATTAGCTAGGTACACAAGCAATTTATTTAATTAAATAGTTATCATACACAAATGAACATTTTAAAAAAGGAAATGGCAGTAAGTATTGAAATTGTATTCAAAAATATATTGTTTGGCAAAAACAGAATCTGGTAATGTATCAGTTTAAAATTTCGTTAAACAAATTGAATAACAGATCTATTTTAATCGCAAGTGTGTCATTCAAACGAGAGTTTTCAAGTCATTGAAGGAAACCTGATAAAATATTGAATGCGTTAGAAGACAAATATTTGCACGCCAAGCGTGCTAATGCTGCAGAATTTGAGGAAAACCTGAGGTTGAGGTTAATCATTAAATTACTGATTATTTATTATTTATAATGAACGCTTCTGTATTGTGTGAGTTTGTAACATTATTTTTTATTTGACTATAAACGAACTAAGTACTCAATCTATGCAAATTTTTCTGATACCAATAATCCAAAAATTGACGTATATTAATACTAGCTGCGACCCGCGGTTTCACCCGCGTAAGTCCAGCTATCTACGTACCAAATTTCATTGCAATCGGTTCAGTAGTTTTGGCGTGAAAGTGCAACAAACCCACACACATCCTTACAAACTTTCGCATTTACTTAGTACAATAGAACTAAGTACTAAGTACAGTACTTACAGTACTTAATCTATGCAAATTTTTCGGATACCAATAATCCAAAAATTGACGTACTGAATATTTATAAATAAAAATACTTGTACAGGTAAAAGAAAACTGGTTCATTCCACATGATCATTTAATTTAGTGGGGGACCTGATGGCTAAAACAGCGTATTATGTTTTATATAGTCATTTCCGGCTTAAAATCAAAATTATTCAAAAATGTAAAAATAACTGTCAGTTAAAATGTAGATAATTCAATGTAAAATTGAATATATTGCATAGGCAATCGGTGAATCTATCAGCCAAACTTTAAATTGACCCTTATTCTTTGTTCAATGCTTATACAAATTCCAAAAGAATTTTGTTTACTTCAATATAATGTGTAATTTATTGTAATTGAACTTCAACTCACGTGGGTGGCGTGGAATATAAGTTATGTCGTTCGCGCGAAAGCTCCCGCTCGGAGATGTCGCCGCCGCCAGAGCGCGCCACCGGCGACGCGCTCTGCGCCATTTTTGTGTTTTCGGGCATTTCTGACGTTTACAATAAAAACACTTGAATAAAAAACGTTTTTTGGCATAAAAAAGTCCTTTTTTTGTAAGAAATATTTCATACTTCAATGAATATTTAATAAAAAGGAATTGATGTCATTAAACAAAATAAAATTTTTTCATGAATAATTTATTTATTTATTTATTTATGCTTTATTGTGTTGGAATAATTACAAATTGAGACTTAACCTAGGGAACATTATCACAAGTGGCGGTCTTATCGCTAAATAGCGATTTCTTCCAGACAACCGGTAATTATTTATTACATAAATTATGTTACTTATCAGAGGGGGGGGGGTCGGGACCAGAAAAAGTGCAAAAAATAAATGGACTTTTCTATTTATATGCACACTATCTTCATCTCACCACCACTGCTCAAAACATTGAAGAAAATCATTGCGAGGACACCAGCATGTCCAAGTATCAAAACTTTAACATGTATGTATGTATAACGTATGTATGTATGTATAACTCCAACTCACACTTGGCCAGCGTGGTGGATTATGGCTTGAACCCTCATAAAAGGCCTGTCTCCAACAGCGGGAACGTATCATATTAGATTGATGATGATAATTATGCTAATAGAATAGGTGTTATTTCATCAATCGATAAGATCGAAAGCAAACGAATGGTTAGAAAAACTAAACCAAAGACCGCGATCTTCAAATTCAATTTAAGTTTATCAAACTAAAATCATTTACAGCTAACAATATCTTTACTATTAGTACAGTATTATATTATCTTTGTTTTTACTTACGTGTTTAATGTTGCAAAACTTTAAATATTATTTATTTATCAAAATTTTGATATAGCAGCTCGGAATGCGAATTAATTTATAAAAATTGGCATAAGTTTGAAATAGATATCGATTTAATTTTTTTTTTTTATTCCAGCCATGACCGACATGTATCTACCAAATACCAAGGAGTATTTAATTTTATTTGCAAGAATAAATAAATCACCACCTTCAAAATCTTTGTTACATTTTTATAAAACATTGAATATATTATTGAATATATTATAACATTGAACATTGAATATAATAAAGACGAGAAGAGAAAGGGAAAAATGCAACATAGATAATTGGTGATTAGCATGAAAGTAAATAGAATGAATAGAATATTGTTTAAAGGCAGTACAACAGTAATTTAATCAATGTTTTATGATGTACCACAGTGTACAGAATTCGTTTCAAAGAAAATTTTAATCCGTTCTGGGATTTTTCAAAGTTATGACATGGCTTGGAAGGCTTTCCGAAAAGTAAGGTACGGATATTTGTTTATGCCTATCCATACTAATATTATGATACTTTGATAGTATATAAATAGGTGTAAACCTAAATTTAAAAAATGTTTTCGCACAACAAGAATTTTCGACAAAATACGTAAAGGCCATGGCGACAATGATACTTTTAAACAGTGTTTATGCCTTGACCCATTAAATAATTGAAATGCCTGAATCGTCTCCCCTCAGGTAGGGCTGATACCATCAGGAATAAATAAGTTAGGGGTGCGGCGCGTCGCAAGGGCGCCGAGCGAAGGCGCCAGCCACCGCGGCGCGGCAGGACCCATGACTACTTATAGTCAATTTTTTGTTTTAATTGCGTGATTATTTCAGGTAATGTTAAAGTAAGAGAGCTAACTAGGTATATTGTAATATTAGAAATCTATATTATGTTTTAAGTATAGACCTATCTGTAATGTCGATAGATTAATAATTTGAGTGTATGGACGTGAACTATAAAATTATTTATGGTTCTACTTCGTAAGCAACAGTTTAAGTAGAAATAGTATAGTACTATGTTATCTGTGGTAAAAACTTAAAATCTGTTTCGAAGTTTTGCTACTCGTACGCTTATTCTGCGATATACACTTATTAGTTCTTTCATCCATATATACACATGACCATTATAATTTACCTGTTACAAAACTTGCATAATGGGTTGTATTTCATGTCATTTAATTCCACAAAACCTTGAGGCAGGTCAAGAACCCTCAACAAAATGAACCCCTTTGAGTTATAGGTATCTATTACTTAATTTTTAAGGGCTATAATATCGATAGGGTTAGGGAATACTGTATATAGGCTATTTGTTTGACGTTTCGTAGCAATATGGCCGAAGGTTTTTGGCGCCACACGCTAGTGACAGGCGCGGCGTTTTGCCGCCATGTCTGTGAGTCACCGGTAATGGCGCGATAGGCGCATTGCAAAACTATAGACTACACAAACTTTCTAATTATGATTTTATGCATTTGTTTGCATTGAACAGGAAAAGTAAGCGTTTGGTTGGCAGTCGTTAGGAAGCTATTTAAATATTTTATGTATGTTATGTAAGATCTACGTAAAAAACCTAAACGTAGGTATTTTTAAAAACGCTACATTATTAATTAAATATAATATCGGATTTATATAATATGTATTCAACCCACATATTTAATTAAAATTCATGTTTAAGTTTGTATAAATTATTTAAAATTTTATTTTATAATAATAAATTCGGTCAAATGCAAATCGGACTCGCGGCTCTAAGGGCGGCACCCTTAGTGAGCTAAAAATTGGAATAAAAGTTTGTAAATGATAGGATATATTATGTTGTATGGATATAAATAGGTACCCCTAAATATAGTGCATTGGTGTAATTCCATATGGAGGGTCCTCACTTCAATGACACTAATATTATAAACCACCCTCGTGATTATCAGTCCTAAATATATTCTACTAGTGGTCCGTCCTGGCTTCACCCGTGACGCAATACATGTTTACCACTCAGGGGTCTCGTATATATAATATATATTAATAATATAAATCTGAAAAGTTTGTTTGTTTGTCAATTTGAACGCGTAAGCTAATTTCATGAATTCTTGGACTGATTTCAAAAACCGTATCACCGTTGGATATGTTCGTGATTCCGTGATGAGTTATGATACAGTGGTCATTGGCGAATATCCGATTCGCAGTTCTCTAATAATGCAAGAATTTTTAAAATCAGTCCCGTGGCTTTTGCGTGAAAACATTAGAAATGTACAAAAAAAGAAAAGTATCATATCCTACTATCCTACTTAATATTATAAATCCGAAAGTTTGTAAGGTATGTGCGTTTGTTGCTATTTCACGCAAAAACTACTGAACCGAGTGCAATGAAATTTGGCACGTTGACAGCTGGACAACTGGAATAACATATAGGCAACTTTTTATCCCGAAATTCCTACGGGATACGGACTTACCCGGGTGAAACTGCGGGGTGCAGCTAGTTTATAATGTAAGTGTAGATAAAAAACTGTTTCGGAGTTACGCCAGCGAAATTGGTGATCGTCGACATACATCGGTGCATCTTAACGTTCGCTAATATCGGACCTTCCCAGTAACATATATAATTTCTACGTTAACCCCAAATTCCGTTACTCATCCCCTATTCGATGCCGAATGCGTAGCTATGACTCATAACAACATTAACTGATTCCACTGAAATTTCGCCCACGCACTGAAATAAGGCTTTTTGAACATGACTCACCCTCAACGTTTAGTTATTTTCATCTTATTTGAAGATAAAGATTTTTATATTATAATAATTAAATGTGTAATAAGTAATCGACAAAACCAAAAAAAGTAAAGATACAAATTAATAGATTTTGAAAAAAATTCTGGACTGTAAAATATAGGTTCCCGTATTGATTGTTTTTGTGTCTTGGCGGACATGTGTGTTTGTGTAGCGTTGTTTGGTGGATCGCCTGATGGTAAGTGATCAACACTGTCCATGAATGGACTGGGAAAGTGAGAAGGTGAGGAAAAGGAAACGGGCCTCCAACTCCCTCATTCACCGTGGTGGTGTGCTACTTGTGCCCGGTGTGAAGCACGCCACCTCCCACATTAAACATTTGTTTACTTATAAGATTGACCATTTGTACGTATATTTCTTATAGGTGTTCCTGTAGGTAAAACTAACGTTAATATTTTACTATACATTTTTTTTCGAGTAGCGTAATTATGCTGTGGTATTCGACAATTTAATAATTAATAATTTTGTGATATAGTATTATGTTATTTGTGGTGATACAATATCTGGATCTCAAATAGAATCAGTCTCTATGTAAATGCGTAATCATCTTTTTTAAAGGGAAAAGTGCTATCAATGTTTTTTAAACTGTTTGTTACTGCTCATTACCCATAGTCACAGGTCAGAGTCATTTCTATTGAGATCAATATTCATATATACATATAGGAAAAGGTTTGTCAACGTTTTCTTCAAATTAACTTTAGCGTGTCAAACTTCAGTAAGTGACTGCGTATCAAATATTTTGCCATAAGTATATAAGAATAAAAATATTAACATACCATATTTAACTAATTCACCTAGAATTTCAGCATATAAGAATAAAAATATTAACATACCATATTTAACTAATGTACCTAGAAACTTTGAAGAATCAATTTCAGTTACTTTATATTTATCTAAACATGGAAAATTTGTACGTTTCATCCGATGTACAATTGAGTATTATTTCCTGCGCTTTGAGTATAGTTAAAAATGTAATTGTTATACTTTAAGTAATTAATAAACTTTATATTATCTGTCATTCGAATAAGACGTCAAATTATCGAATTGTCAGAGCAACAAGTGTCAAAATTGGACAATATGGGCGGGAAATTGTGTTGTGTCATGAATGTAATTTAAAAAGATTACCTTAGAAAATTATCTAAAAAATAAATCTCAAATTCTGTGTGTTATAATTTTGTAATTTGCTGTTAAGAGTGCAGCTGCAGTTAATGATTTGAATCAGTTGTAATCCGTAAAACAAAAAGGTACGTAAGAAACTTTATTGTTTTATAGCTCTCTCGCTCACACTTATATGAAAAGTTTGATAACCAAACTGCGCATGTCCATTCCGCAAACGTCACAAACGCACCATGTGACACCTCGCGGCCAATTGTACTCAAACGTTTGCTGTGTGATGTTCCGTGTTCACGCATTTGATGCACCACTAGCGAATAGCGACTTGGCTATTATTAAGTTGTGACGTTCACTTCGCCAAAGTTAAAACTTTCGGTAATCTTTATAGTTTTTTATTAATTTATTTATTTTAAAATAACCGGCAAATATTCAGTCTGTTTGTTCAGTGGTTCGGACCAGAAGTGTAAAAATAAGTGTCGATTTCGATATAACCTGTTCCATAATTCTTGGAACTGTGCATGTCTACTGAGACAAGACCTTGATAACTAGTTGCTTGGTCAAGTGAAGACAGTTATTATAGGATCATGCTTAAGGAGGTACGTCTTTAGTTTTTGATTTGCGGTAACCGTGCGGGTAATATTGCGATAAAAATTAGTGAGGCATAAAAAGTTTACAGTTTATAAGACATAAGTGCAATACGGTCAGTGATGACGAAGTTTAAAATAAATAACTAGTGCTGAAAGAATTGTGATATCCTCAGACGAGTCGTAAATAAACGAGCAATGGACAACGGCGGAGGTAACCGAGTGAAAAATGCATGAACCTGCTCTAATTAGATTGACCAATTGACACTTGCCTGCTCTTTGCACGAATTTTTTATCATACGTCTTATTATTGTAGAAATTTCTTTGCTTCTCGCCTTGTAATTACCGATATTTTGTACTATAATTTCCATCTGTTTAGTAAAATGGTTGCTTCCTTTATCTGTTACTCAGCTCTGAGTGTTGTTCTATAAATATCTCGAAAACTGGCTGCTACACGTCGAAAGTAGAGCATCTTTCTTTGGATGGTTATAGAAATTAAGCTGTGTATATATTTTTTAAAATAGTTTTATTCCTTATTCAAAATGTACATTTTATATGTGTCACAATAATTCCACAGTGATATCATTTTTATTATTTGCATCACATAAAAGCACAGATTTATGTATTTACTTATATAAATTATATAAGTCATCAGTTTTGTGATGCAACATGAATTCACTGCAGAATAACATTTTATGACTTTTTATAGATAAGTAAACAATCAATTTGATGGCTTCATCATATTTATTTTATTACTTTTAACTTCTTAATAACAGTTTATTTGTAAAGTGAAGGAAATAAAGTTTTAAATATAAAAAAACAATGGAGAATAAAAATGAATTTATTTTTTTATAACTGTAAAAATTATACATTTAATATTTTATAACACAAACATTTGAAGATATTGTTACTATAACAATATTATTTTCCAAAACTTTGTTTGTGTCTTTGAAAATATATTCTTTAAGTAAACTATTTGAAATCTGAGGACAATAATTTTATTTTGACATAGCATTATGCATACCGTACCAATAAAATAAATCTACAAAATTGATCCAAATACTTTACGTTATTACTTAATAATTATGACAAATATAATTGTAAAATTGTGACTGTGTGTTTTAAAAGTATAATCTAAATTTAGCTCTGGAATAATTAACACAGGTGGTATTATTTCATTATAAAACAGATGTGGAAATATCACTCCTACCTTGTAAGGAATGCTCACAAACTTGGACAATTTTCATTTTTTAATCTGTCTTTATAATTTGTAGCAATTCTATATAATTGTAGAAAATACGTGTTTTCTGCTATAATATAGAAATTTATATCATATTATAAAAACATTTGCATTTTTTTAAATACATTTGATTTTATAAATTTTTGGCATTTCTATGATTGCAGCTTTTTCGCTAAAATATTCATGTTATAATGGTCCAGTGCCATATAATAAAAAAATGGTTGGCAAAGATCACATTAAATTTATACCTAATTAATCTGAATCTCTTAATTTACACTAGGGTGGTGGCCTGGCTTCACCCATGATGACTCTATAGCACTCAGTTGTGTACATAAAATGGTGAAAAAACATTCAAAACAAGTTGAGTATTTCCCGAGATAAGGGTATTCATACAAAGAAACAAACTCTTCAGCTTTATATTATCACTATAGATCGGATATTTATGTTTATATTTTACAAATATGCCGCTGCAAGATTGTAAACACCGTTACTCTAAACACATGATATTAAAAACTGATGAAAATTGGGAATAACCGAACCATTTATAATTGAATGTATCATTTTTTGTAAGTAAGTTTGTATTTTCTTAGTAACCTGTCAAATTTTGAACTGTACCAAATCCATTGCACCTTGTCTATTGCACACCAAATTGTAAATACTTGAATTAAATTTTTTGACCATTGCAAAAATGATCTGTGATTGCTGAGTGTTATAGGCTATATCATTATAATGATAAATAATATTACAGGAGATTATATTGGATATAAGGATCAACTTAGATGTAAAGACATACTGACAATATTAAATATGAACATTCACATTCTCTATTGCTTCACATATTTTATATAAAAATCAATTTGCAGGTGAAGCCAGGGTGCCTGTACCCTTTCGATTTAAAACAGGGGTTTGTTTAGGGTGAGGGTGATACTATCAAAATTTTAGATTACCTAATACCTAACACGCAAATATTACGTTTTTTGTTTCATAATTTTACTTAACGTTTTGTTCCCTTTATAGCCTAATATTTAACCTTATGATTTACTAGCCATTCGCCCGCAGCTTTGCCAGCATTATCAAAATCAATTCTCATGGTACATTTAGTTACCCCCTATTTTATCCCCTTGCGGTATAATTCATCAAAGTCCTTAGTTGGCGGATGCCTACATCACAATGGCTATCTATATGCAAAATATCAGCCTGATCAGTCCAGTAATTTGGGCTGTGGGTAGAAAGGTCAGTCAGACCTTTGTGTGTTATGTACATATTGAGATAAGATGTACAACAAAAATTTACTGAGTTAGCAAAAAAAAATGATAGTGTTCAATATGTGATATATTTTAAACTGCATAAGTTTTTTTTTTTGGTAGATAACCCAGCCACCACCCCTCGATAATTTTTCTCATATTTATTGAATGTCTTTTTGACATTGTTTATTGAAAAAACATTATGCAATTTTTGTCAAACATATATAACATAACAGAAAAGTTTGTACGAGATGTAATTGTGTTTTGTTTTTTTTTCCTCATGCATGTATAGTGAGATTGAAGAATTTATCCCCTCTACGAATTTGTCATCAGCGATGATTGTTAGTATGTAGTGATTTTTCCATGATTGTGGATGTGGTTTAGTGTTTGAACTGTGTGTGTCTTTATTATTTTATTGAAAGGACATGTCACCATTGTTGCCCGGTATTTATTTTTGAAACATTACTCAATAAGAATTTTCATATTATTTATTACCTATATTATACATATGCAGTTTTAGTACTTGATATTTCTTGAAATATGTTTAAGTATATAGTTAAGTTTAAGTATATAAGTTTATTATGTGTGGGTGGTTAGTAAAGTTGATGATAAACTTTGGTAGAAATCAAAACGGAAAATGTAGTTCTCAATAGTTATTTTTAGTAAATTAAGAAATTAAAACAATCATTATGTGTTAACACAAAAAAATCATTATCCAAATATGTCTTCATATTATATAGTATAGATTATAGTCTACGTTACCTCATAGGCTACTTTCTACCTGGGTACCACCCCAGTGACGCAGTGAATCATTATAATATATAAACTTCTAACCGGTTTATTATTATGTCAGTTACAAAATAATTGTAGTAAGTACGTATTACTTTCCGACTCCTCACGAGTTTTATTTTTTAATAATTTAGTTAGTACTGGCTTAACTTATTTGAAGTGTGTTTCTGCATACTGTAGAGTGATATTATAATATTTACGCAAAAATTTAGCGTCATTTCCGATTCTGATTTGCGGCAAAAAACCGGGTGATCTTTGTGTCACGCGAACCAAGTTGCAGCGATCAATAAATGCTTATTTTAATATAGGATATATAACGATTTAATAGGAAAAGAAAATTCCGATACTTAGAAACTGCAGTAAATACACGTCACATCGGACTTACATCCATTTAAGTGTGTAAAGTTTTATCGAAAATAAGATAGTCGTTTCGCTGAGTTGTACTCCCATTCATGCAGACTGTTCTCACATTCATAATTATTATCATAGTCGCAAAACCTGTTAAGTCATTGCCCTATAAACTTGATCTACTTAGTGAAATAATAATTTTTTCCTTGTTAGCCGTTTAGTATTTTATATCAATGTTTGAGAGTATAGAATTACTTGGGGGCGTTAAAATATTTAGTTTCATGTTTTTATGATTTATTTTTGTATCAAAATTAGATTTTACGGAGATTGTAGTGTAGAAAGGGTTGGAAATAGAACAATTCGCCCGCGGCTTCAGTCGCGTGGCTTTTGCCTTATCGTGTGAATTTTGTTCCCCTACACAAACGGCTTTCCACTTTTTCACCCCTTTAAAATTATAGTTTCGTAATCAATTTTGTCCAACATCTGATCTATGTATGTGTATGTGTGATATATATCATGATTCACCCGATTCGATTTTTGAGAGAAAACTTAAAATACTTACATATTTCTATGAACAAATGACCAAGAAGACCACATCAACGTATAAGTGTACAGAGTTGGAATAATTTTCAGTTTTATTACAATTAAAAATAATTGATACAGAATCACCATTGTTGAGGAGAGTCATTATTACCGCTCGAAGGGCGTCGCTGTTGATTCATACGAAACTGTCATTGAAGTTACTTGGTACATATTTCTGTTTTATTTATTAAAAGATATAACCTGTATTACTTCAGCGTGTATAGGAAGCGTATAAATTTATTTTATCAGTTAGTCAATGGTTTCCGTGAAGATGTTTTTACTGTAATGATAAGCTTGTAATGAAATATTGTGTTCATAAAAGGATTGCAAATGAAATGGGAATTTTTATATGACGTAGGTGAAGGTTTGTTATTTATTGGAATGGCTTTTTATTGTAGGATCTACAATACTAAATCTCTGTTTTATACTAAGGACTCCTATAGGTGATAAAGCATTTCAATGCTATAAAACTAAAAATTAAAACTCCTATAGGTGTTAGAAGTGTTCAACGTTTTTTTTTTTTTTTTTTAATAAAAAAAACACATTCTATTCATCACCGTCATATCATCGATAAGCTTTTGCTCGCGGCTTCACACGCTTTAAGTTCGGAGTAATTTTATAGATGTTATTATCCATATATAAACCTTTCTCTTGAATCACTTTATCTATTAAAAAAAACACCGTCATAAACCGATGCGTAGTTTTAAAGATTTAACCATAAATAGGGACAGATAAAGCTACATTGTTTTATACTTTGTAGTATTAAGGAGTATAGCGAGATTATTATTTAAATTCTTGCGAAAAAAATAAAATGAAGGAAACTATCAAAATGAGTCGCATTGTTTGTGATTAAAGAAGTTTACCACTTGCCCTATAGTTCTACAAGATAGGTTTATAAGTGGCTACATAGTTGTTATCTCAGCGGAGATAATTCACTTAACGTTAGCGGTTAGCTATCATAGCCTAGTGCCACCTAGTGCTTAGACGTGGGCTAGACGCGAACTGCGCAGTAGGTCTTACGAGGAAACTAGGTGTTATTGCATCAAACAATAAGCGTATTTGGTCGATGGACGCTAATTGCCCTTTAATGGGGTGTGTTTAAAATAGCTTTAGTGTTGAAAATAAATTTTTATTCGTTATTAATGAAATACTTCAGAGCTTACTTTTTTTTTGAAAATAATTACCGGCCAAGTGCGACTTCGATTCGCGCACCGAGTGACGTACAAACCTGTAGGTATAATAACAAGATTTAACTAAAAATTTATGTTTTTCGCATTTTTTTTTTCTGTCTGTACTATAAGGCGTTGCTTTGTAATTTAAATATTAGTAAATTCAAATATTCTGCATTCACAGGAAATACTCTGTAGGTTTTGATTCCCTTGCGAGTGTCGAACGTTGGAAGCGTTAACGGTTGTCTCTTTTGATTGCGAACTTGAAATTGAACGCTTAGAAAATTACACCTGAGTATTATGTATGATATGAGGGTAATATTTCAGGGTGTTACCCCCACGCGTTCCGGCGAAAAAGGGTCTTGACAGACAGACAGACGAACAACACCCTTATACAATAAAGTAGTTATGCTATTTTTCAGTTGCTTTGAAAGCATCCCACGTAAATAACGAACAGGTATACACACGTAGGGCTTCTTACATAAAATTCGATCAAAAACACAAATCAAGCATGTCCAAATTATACAAATATTGATATAAACTTGTCATAAAATGACACTGCCGCAAAAAGTGATCATTAAATTACGATTATAATGCACATACAACTTGTTTTGTAGTTTGCACTCGGATAAAAATGAGCCTTTAATCTATACTATCTATACTTAAAATTATAAAGCTGAGGAGTTTGTTTGTTTGAACGCACTAATCTCAGGAACTACTGGTCCGATTTGAAAAATTCTTTCAGTGTTAGATAGCTCATTTATTGAATAAGGCTATAGGGTATATATGTACCACGGGCGAAGCCGAGACGGACCGCTAGTCTTAAATACAAAATATATATTGTGTTATTATTTGATAACCTGATGTTTTTACCATTTTACGGGCGTGGTCATCGATTATATATACGTATTATAATACGTAGGGATTTTAAAGACGATCAATCTATCGCCTTTAAAATCCGTAAAGAAGTTTAGTCCATAAGAATAGTAATCGAGTGAAAGCAAACATAGTAAATAGTTAGGTATCCTGTATATTTTTAGAGCATTACATTATATAATATGCGTATCAAATTTGGTACGAATCGATTAGAAGTTTAATTTGTAAAATTTACATGAAGATGTTGTTTCTGTTTTTTTACATTTGTAGAATTCTAATTTGAATTTAAGGACGTTCCAACCAAAAAGTGGAATCTTTTAATTTGGGCCAGTATTGATGTTGTATGTCTATGTTTACCATCAAATATTATAATGTCCAAAAAAAATTAAATTTTTCGGATTGCAATAAATAAATCAATACAGCGAAAATATGTCTTTTGAAACTTGGATTTTAATGTCAATATTTATCGAATAAATAGGTAATTGTTTTTTCAATTAAAAATTTTCATGTAAAGTTGAATTATTATATAATTTTATTTGACTACCTCTCCTTCCCGACTTAACCCTTGGCACATATAATGCTGTCAGATTATGTGTATTGTACGTAACTTACAGTTATTAAGTATCAAATCGGTCCATTAGTTCCTGAGATGCACGTTCAACCGAACAATCCAATAAACAAACTATAATATTATAGTATTTTCTTGTTTCTAGTCGGGTTAATAATATAATGCATAAATCGCGTTTTAAATCCGTTAAAAAGTTTTTAATTCCTAAATTTAATATCATACATTAGAAGAGTAGGTATATACATATAGATAGTACAGATATGATGTGAACATAAAATCCTACAACATAGCTATGTACATAAAATGTTGTACATAATAAGATTCATAAGGAAAATATATAATAAAATCTCTCGCTACACGCTTCACTCGCTTCGCAAGCATGCACGTGCTAGTGGAATTATTATCGTAGAAAGTAGACGGAGTCGGAAGCGACTAGTTTTCTTATAAAATAGCAACGCAGTTAGTGCGGCAAATTCTAGGGAATATTCTGGGCTTGATTGGGTGTCCAATAGGTATATTATTGTAGACTAGTTTATATTTGTAGTGGCATATATAGTTTCAATTAATGGCTTGATTGAAAATATCGATAGAAATGTGTTGGATTTGTTTAAATTGTTTCGATATTATAATACATATTATACTTAATCATTGGAAGATATTTAGTCTACCCACAAATTTGTATTTTGATTGTCGAGTGTAGTCAGAAAGTGATGTTAATTTTAAAGAACTAGCTGCGCCCCGCGGTTTCACTCGCGTAAGTTCATATCAGGATAAAAAGTTGCCTATATGTTATACCAGTTGTCCAGCTGTCTACGTACCAAATTTCATTGCAATCGGTTCAGTAGTTTTTGCGTAAAAGAGTAACAAACACACACATCCTTACAATCTTTGACGCAGTTTCAATATTAAGTGTGATTTTTTAACTCCCAAGTTACTTCTTCGGTTTCCTTCTGTATTTCTTAGGCTCTAAAGTTTTGGGTATTTAGATCATAAAAATGCCAAACACTGTATTATTTTTTAATAATAAAATCGGAGAATTAATAAGTGTATCACTTTCCTTTGGTATGTAATAATAATAATAAACCTCTCCGGATAATACATTCACAGAAATAATAATTCTGAATGCACTTCATAACATGCTTATATTTGCTTGACTTGTTTCTTTATGTTTTTATGTAATCGAACCCTTTACTCGGATTTTCACCGACTTTAAATTGATAGATTAATTGAAACTTTGTGCACTTAATAAGGATCGATGTTAATACAATAATTTAATGAGTTTATCTTATTGTCCTACTTAGGATCAGGTTGAAGTACATAATTACCTTATGTATACTGTATTAGTTAAGTTTAGAGACAATTTAATTAGTTTCACAATTAACGCGCGATTTTAGCTTTATTTGTGCTTGGTATTGTCAATAATAATGCTCTATAAATTTATAAATATGATGAATAATTTATTATTTATATAAAAACTATATTTGTACGCCACATGGCGGATCACAGTAGAACTTTATATAATGTAATACCTTCCTTATAACCTGTGAATTACAATCAATCATTTTGAATTTGTAAAAAAATTGAATTTGAATTTGAATTTAAACTGTTTATTATTCTTTTAACAAGTATAGCTTTACCGTAGACATTGGCTTTCTGTGTATGTTTAGATGTTTGTAAGCTTCTTGTCTTAGATAATTTTAATTTGTGTATAATAGTAATTATATTGATCTGTATGTTTGAATAATTTTATTATGTTAATTTATGACATCTTACCGTTAAAGTTTATTGGTTATTTATTAAAGAGCCCGGCTCTGCTCGTGTCGAACCGGAACATAAAACAAAACTTAATATATTGTACTAGCGGTCCGCACCGGCTTCGCCCGTGGTACATATACAGCCTTCCTCAATAAATGGGCTATCTAACACTGAAAGAATTTTTCAAATTGGACCAGTAGTTTCTGAGATTAGCGCGTTCACACAAACAAAAAAACTCCTCAGCTTTATAAGATCAGTATAGATTTGTTATTCAAGAATAGCATAGTTCTCTTCTGGTAATAGTATTCTAATTATCTGTAAATAAAATAGATATATTCTTTTCAAAAACCTTTCGTCTCGAAAGTCGAAACATACTTACGCACATGTATAAAGATGGCATAATATGGATACAACTCAGTAGACTAGATAGTATTTTTTCAGCAAATTAGTGTTACAGTTGATATTAACCCTTGCTTGCCGGCTTTAACCCTAGTGCTAACCAGTTACGTGTTGTCCACAGAGAGCGTGTTAAACATAATACATAACGATGACGGTGGGCCTGCCAACGTGAATATAAGTGATGTCAGTGAGTATGCAGCTTTATTTACAAACGACTTTGTTGTTGTTGTTGATGTTGTGTTCGTGTGAAGGCTCCTTTAGCTATACAACTCTTCGTGTGTGTGCTAATCTCGGCTAGTTTTGACGTTAAAAGTAAATTTCTTATAGTTATGGTTTTATCGATGTTAAATTAATTAAGATTTGAGTTGTTTTTAAGAATATCGGGATAAAAAGTTATTCCTATATGTTATTCCAGTTTTCCAACTATTTACTAGGTTCAGTAGATTTTGCGTGAAAGAGCAACAAGCACACACATATCCTTACAAACATTCACATTTATAATATTAGTAGGATTCTCGCCAAGGTTCTGTCTCTATAAATATCCCAAATAATCATATGTAAGTCATTTGTCTTGTGTCGATAACGCCACCTTCCAGAATATTTTGTGATTGATGATATTTTAAGTGCCGTTTTAAATTCGTAACTGATCATCTGGTCCACAGAATATGAAAATATGGGCTACAGTGTTTGTGACACCAATATTGTAGTGCGTATTTGATACGCGTAGAACACGTGAGCGTAGGACCGAGAAGTCCCGGGTTCGATTCTTCGACGTTTTTTTCTTCTCTAGTGAATATTATAAAGTATTTTTCAATCATTCGATCTCAGCCATGCCCCATGAGAAAATATATAGTTCGGTTGTTGATATGCATCCCATGCTGCAGGTACCTATTAAAATAAGTAAGACACCCCTACATTTGAGAGAATGATTAGATTTTCCTTAAGATAGAAGGAAATTATGGCTACGAGTGGGAAACACTGCTTTAGATAACAAGGATCCTGACCTCGTGACCTTGCAGCATCCGACTGTATCACTGAGTTGCGCAGGCTAAATAGTCGTTGAGTTTATGTATGAAATACTTCTGGGTTTCATTTATAATTCGTTTCTATATCTGTCAGTTTTCAATTCCTTAGCATGTGGATGGTCATTGTTTTATTCTCAGACTTAACATAAATATATATTACTAGCTGCGCCCCGCGGTTTCACGTAAGTCCGCATCCCGTAGGAATATCGGGATAAAAAGTTGCCCATATGTTATTCCAGTTGTCCAACATGTAGACAACATACCACATTTCATTGCAATCGTTTAAGTAGTTTTTGTGTGAAAGAGCAACAAACACACACACATCGCTACAAACTTTCGCATTTATAATATTAGTATGATATAATGTTATGAAATATAGTTATTACTCTCGCCTTGAAATTATTCCGATATACGATGATTCCATTATAATTCGGATATACGAGATAAAGCTGTATTGATTCTTTATCTTGTATTGTTCTTTTCTAAAAGTGATGATTCAGAATTTCAGTGGTCGATGACACATAGTTAATTTTGTCTGCGATAACGCAAATCGCATCCATACATAACACCCGGTGGTCGAATGTTCAGATTCAGTAATTAGCCTCTGAAACAATTTGTTGATATTTATCTTAAATATAAACGATTTAGATAAGATTGATTGATATAGATTTCGATATACTGTCTGCTCCCTTACGTAATGTAAGTGCCTAAAATATATCCTACCGATATTATAAACGCGAACATTTGTAAAGTATGGATGTTTGTTACTCTTTCACGCGAAAACCGCTTGTCGTATCTGTACGAAATATGGTACTTAACACGTGTACCACGCGAGTGACGCCGCGGGTTACAGCTAGTAGGTGTTCATATGTTAATTGCCAAGCGTCGTTAGTCTCCTGAGGGCTGACCCTTTAGTTGTGGTCAACAAGTTGAGGAGTCTGTACCAATATACTGCGATAAGCTAATGGCCTTCAGGATGGATCATCTTCTACAACTGGTCGACCGATTACGATATAGGCAACGTTAAAGAGGTCAATAGTATTAAGAGATAGATACCTACCAACTGCTATGTTTTCTGTTACTCGTTTAGTACATTGGCCTATTTGGGTGACGGAGTAATTTACAAGCTACACCCGGACGCACAAAATAACATTAAGGACACTTGTTTACTAATAACAGTGCAGGGGTATTCATTTAAACTCTGAAACGATGAAATGAAATGTCTTCAATCTCTGTATCCATTTAATACTTTAGCAATTGTGGTTCAAGAAATCTTATCAAGACAAGATGTGGAAGGAAATGTTTCGTTACGTAGACCACATTTCTTTACCGGTTCAGACGGGGCCAATACGACGCTACATTAGCGGGGAAACCCCACCGGGTGAAAGCGCGTCCTTGGCTCGCAATCGAATCTCGCAATGTTGGTCAATCTAAAGATCAACGCACGCGTAAAGTGACCTTAAATTGTAACGCGTAAGAACTAAATTTCATAAATCATAACGTGAATGTTATTATTTTAGTGACATCCGTATTTGTTGTCTGATAATAATATCAGTCAGCCAGTGTTAAAAGTGCTTAAAATGCCAGTGCTTAAAATGGTAATTGGGATGTTTTTGAAAGCAATTTTGTTCATAATGTAGTTGACTGATTTCGCATTTAACAGGTAGCAGACGCGTTACCAGCCTATCTCGCTTCGTCGTATGTTAATTCTGAAACCATGTTGGAGTTCCATCATTATTTCTTACTAGCTTCGCCCCGCGGTTTCACCCGCGTAAGTCCGTATCCCGTAGGAATATCGGGATAAAAAGTTGCCTATATGTTATTCCAGATGTCCAGCTGTCTACGTACCAAATTTCATTGCAATCGGTTCAGTAGTTTTGGCGTGAAAGAGCAATAAAGTATAAACACGCACAAATCCTTACAAACTTTCGCCTTTATAATATTAGTAGGATTATTACTATTTGTAATAAACTGCTTATGCAGAGTATCGGTGATGTGGTTGTCCCGAAATCGGAATGCGGCTTTGGATAGTGCTTGCTTGCCTTCGTTTTTTTTACTATATTTATTACTAGCTGTTCGCCCCGGCTTTGCTCGGGGTACATATATAGCCTATGTCACTCAGCGAAGTTGCAGCTTTCTAATGATGAAAGAATTTTTTAAATCGGTCCAGTAGTTATGAGTTTATCCATTACAAACAAACAAACAAACAAATTATTCCTCTTTATAATATTAGTGTAGATTATAACATGTTCATTCATTCATACAACGCGTCTGTATATTGTTACTATGCTAAGACCATACGATACATCTTTTGTTAGCGGATGCTAACTCTTCCGTTACGATTGACCGAAATGAATGCGATGAGGATAATCGAATCACATTTTTTATCACTCCGCTTAACGCCTAATAAACTGTGTATTGTATAAATTACTGAACGTTGTGATCTCCGCGTTGATTGACGTTAGTAATACGCGCTCGTAAGATATGTAATAGTGATAACTAATTGGGTGCTGAATGTGATATTTTAACTTTAATTTCATTTTTACTTTATATTACGTTCGCGTGGATGTTAAAGGCTAGCTTTGTACAGATTTACGGAGAAAATACAGTGTTGTTTTATTAAGTGTGCAACAGTAGCGACTCAGTGGGCAATGCCTCCGACTACGGTTATAAAATCAAAGGTTCAGGGTAAGAGAATGTTGAAAATATTTTGATGTAGGCATATCCTTTTATTGCAAATTCGAACTGTTCTAATCGTGATTTATTCAATATTATCTGTGACCCTTTAATTCACTTTTAATCCTCTTGATTTAAATAATATTTTCTACAAAAAAAAAAGGTTACCAATGTTTCTGGGGAGGGGAGGTACCACTCCTGATTCTAAAATTGGACCAAATGACAAAAATTTCCCTTTAAACACTAAATTAAACACTGCAATCGGTCGAAAACCAACCCTCCATTATTTCTTTGAGAACGTCGATTGAAAAGAAATTTAAAAACACTCGTATGATAAATTACTCACAAAAACGAAGTAGGTACATAAATTTAAATGTTTACTGTTATTTTCACAAGTCGTACAGTGGACCATATAGGATGCCGCGTGAAGTCATACATTATCCCATAATAACGGAAACGTGTGGGATTATTTAGAAGTAGTTTTAAAGAAAAGTTCATTTCAAAATTACTAAAAGAAGTCTTCTAGATAGATTTATTCATTTATTGAACATGTTTCATATAGATATCTTGTTTTTGCTAACAAATCGACCTATAGTGAAAATTGCAAGGTATAGTGAAAATTCCATTTAATTACGTGAGGCATATTTTGAAAAATTTCAGCAACCCCTTGCCCTTTTTAATTCGTTTTAAAGACCCCCTAACCGTAACCTTCACCTCTTCCACCCTCATGTAAAGTTTTATTAAATTTTAGTGAAAGAATGTCGAATTTCAGAAATCGCAAATCAAAGGCACTGTTTAATCATATTTTAGGGAATAAATTATCTGGTGTCTCTCCTGTTTCTAATTGCCCTCGCCCTGCACGTTGGGATTCTTCTCGACTCCCTATAAATGCCTCGCGTAATGAATCCCTATCCCTATAATTAATTAACAACAGTCCTGTAGGTATATAACTCAAATGAACAATACATGTAAAGTGCGACCTCTGTGCAGTTGAGGCGATCACGCGCGCGGACCCCGTGTTTGGCGCGGACGTAGACGCGATGTCGCGGCCGCCCGCCGCGCTCGGCGCGCACCCCTGCGTGCGCATCGTGGAGCAGCCGGCCAGCAAGGCGCTCAGGTGAGTGCGCAGTTATCATCATCATCATCTTCATCACCATAATCATCATCATCATCATCAGCCCATATATGTTCCCATTGCTGGGACACAGGCCTCCTATGAGGGGTATATTCTAAAAAAAAAAGCTATCGTTCTGGTTCTTTGACCGTTTAGAGATGTTGTCAACACCACTGTTGTAGACGATTTGATCACTTAGTGGTCCGCGTCTACGCAGAAAGCCAGTCACGGGGAGCTGGTTGCCTTTGTCGTCTGACATTTAATCTATCTTTCTGTGTGTTCGAAAACATTAAAGAAACAATAATTGTGATACTTTATATATATGTACTTAGAAATAGTTACTATTATTATAAGTGATGTATTTGCGATTAATTTGGCGATTCATTTTTGTATTGATATGCATATATAAAACATATTATTTCCTCTTCGCTATCGCGAATAAGTTTTATTTAGTATTATCACTGGCAAGTTCAGTTGATATACAGAGGTCAATTGCAACTGCTAATATGGTACTATATATTCTTAACATAATTAAACTACAGAATTTATTGCCGTCTCTCCTATCTGTAGAAACTGCTCTGCAAACCGGTGGTAAATGTCGTAACTGTGTTATGACGATTCAAAAGTGCTTCTATAAGAAGTCTAATATATAAATGTTTGAGTTTGAGTTTGAAATATTAGGGTTTGGTTAATTTTCTTCGGCTTAGTAAACGTTTGAACGGACGAAATATTTTGGCAGCGAGCGGAGCACGCGTCGCGTGAGTGGCCGCCTTAGGGGGAGTTCACATTCGCGCTTGTATTTTGTCGCTTTCTTGTGGTGATCAGGGAAAATATTTTATTGAAAAATGAGGCTAAATTGACTAGGTGGTATGGGTTGGGTATGGTATTGGTATTGGTATCTTATGTAGATTTATAAAGCAATTTTTAGATACTCATTCCACTGTATATCATCGTATATAAACTCTTTAGCTAAGCTTTTTTTAAAATGATATTACGAACATGCTAATTTTTACACAAAAGTACATTTTTTTACAACTCTCTTACTTGTTAACAGCTTTCTAATGTCAATACGAAGAGTTTGTTGAACGCGCTAATTTTTTAAGGAATTAGTGGGCCGATTCTAAAAACTCTTCCAGTGCTATACTCCATATAACACTGAATGAAATATTAAAGATCCCCAAGGCACACACAGGGATTTATACACATTTGAAATTCTCAGAAACCATCGTATGTTCCGCTTGAGTACAAACTAATTTATTCTTATTTGTATTTATCTACACATAAATATATATTATATAACTGGCAATATCAGTAACACAAGCATGCGCCGTGTAGCGGTAACTTGGTTATTAAATGTATGTGTTTCTCGTAAACAATTCCTATTTATTCTTGGCGCGTCGCCTGCAGCGATAATTAATTGTAGATCGTGTTGATGATGGTTTCTATTTGATATGATCGAGTTAGTGGCTATTGTTTTAACAACAAGTTATATCGGATAGAAGTGGCTGTGTAGTTTTAAAATTAAGTTTAATCAGTCATACTCAATCTCATGTAATTATTCAATAATTAAAGTAGACTTCTAGAAGTACTTTGGATTCGTCATAACATAGTTTTAACATTCGTCAACGGTTCGAAAAGCAGTTTCAAGCAAGTTTCAAGAAACTCTTACGTATAATTGGAATGATTTAGCAGTGTTTATAAAGTAACTAACATCATCGTCGGGTGATCCAAACCTTATCGTTAACCGTATGCTAATAGTATTTGAAATTCACCCGTTGGTTTTCGAACACATGATTTTTTAGTACAAGGCTCAGGTTATAACCATCAAGCAACTTTTATGTAATTATATTTTAACTAAAATCATCTAAATCTGTACAGGCATTTCGTGGAAATAAGAAACTGGCTAACTCACATACAAGTACACGAACATTAAATGCTAAGCATTTTTGTGCAGACATCCTATAAAGTCCTTATTATCTTGCTAAATTACACCTCTACGTTAATTTTAATAATAGACAATAGCCAAGTTCTTCAGTATGAACTTGACCCAATTCGTGCTTGACCACTTTCCGAGATATATCTGTCACTTGTCTTGTTAAAATGTTTCCGAACTGTTTATCATATAAATGATACCAAGTCATACATATAATTAGAAATGCTGTAGGTTCACCGCCTATAGAAATTTTTTCCTTGTTTTGTTAGTTTTAAACAAATGAATGATAGCGTTTGTTTTTCCAAATTTTTGTTTTTAAAGTCATATCACCAAGAACTTAGCATGCCCAGGTCAAGAATTATTAAGATAGTCGTATCCTTATCGTGCTACTATGCTGTAGAAATTTTGCTTGGAAGAGAACTGGAACAGGAGCTTACATTTTGTTTGTCATTTCATAAGTAAATTATTATGTAAATGCAACTATTCGTTAGCAGAGCACTTCACTTTGGGAAAGCATTCTGTTTTTATGGCATAACAAACAAAGGAGCGGGTAGGGTACTTGATGTTTGGGTCACCACCTCCCTTATAACACTGGTGTTACAATTGCTTTGCTGGCTTAGGTGACGAATGCCATTACTTATTTACTTAATTACAGACCACCGCAGGTTGTACGAGATTCTAAAGCATAGGTAAAACATAGTCAAAATTGCGAAATATGTTCCACCCAACAGGGATAAATGTCTTTGATCAGGTACAGCAATTGAAATGTAATTTAAACGGAATACATTGCTTCGCCTAGTGTGGATGCACCCGCTCCAGCTCTATAAATACGGCGCGAGCTACGTCACGGTCTGGCCGTGTCGTGACGTCAGCTAGAAATGCCCATTGACGCGCGGCGCCTGTGAAAATATAAGATGGCCGTTTTTATACGCGCGCGTCATTGTACTAGCGTGGCCATCGCAACTTCCTGGCTTTTTTTTGTGCGCGTTGATACCTCCTTTGTTAATGTTTCGATGACTTGTTGATTTATGTGGATGTTTTTTGTTTTTTTTTTTTTTT
>NC_052120.1:10194659-10205301 GCF_012273895.1 Zerene cesonia | reverse complement strand
TTTTTTTTTTTTTTTGTTAGTTGGAAAATGCCGATAAATGCGATAGAGTTGTAATTAGAATACCTTAATCGGGGTTTTGTGTGTTTTTAGTATGATGTTAAATACTATGTAAATATATATTAGAGGTAACGGTCTGTGACGTTTTCACACCGTTTTAGGCGGGGAATGGAAATTTGTCTCGGTCGTTAAACTACTTTTTCTATTGATGATGATGATGCTGATGAAATTTTAGGGATATTTCATCGATGGCGTTTAAGTTCAGTACTTCTCAATAAGAATAATTTAATAAAAGAGCTACCCAAACCTACGAAAAGATAAAAAAGACAGTTGGACTAAATTTTTATTACATATTATAAATACAATGTATGGTGTTAATAAATATTATACTAACTTACTCACCAGTTGGATATTTTATTGCTAGGTAAGTCCTGGTAGAGATCGCTGCTTTGCTATATTTCTTGTTTAGGTTAATTTTCGCATTTACATTTTGTATCCAATGAAATAAATCCATACATACAGTAAAACAGTTTCATAACATTACATAAAGTCGCAACGTTTAATATATTTGTATGGATTTAACGAGATGCCGCGCAAATGATTTGATTTGACAATTTGTGTAATGATTCGCAATTCTCCATTGTTTTCCTCAATACATGCAAATGGTAATACAAATTCAACCTTATATCCTTTGCCATAAGGTCTGGTTAGTTATGACCGGTGTACATGCGGGCCGCTAGCTTTACGCTTTTCACGTAAATATTGTTATGGGTTTTTTTTTTTAGATTTCATCAGTAATCCTTTGCATAATATCTAAGTACCATAGTGTTGCTATTTATGACTTGTCTAGGTAAATATTAAATATTTACTTTATAATAAAAGTCGGTCGTTTGAGACCACATTTCAGTTCGGAATTGTGACAAACTGATAATGGTGTTAACAACGCGATAATTTTGAAGAAGTTCAGTTGCTTGTTTATGTTGCAATAGGATCTTTTTTTCTTCAGAGATCTCTATTCGTCTGTGGTTGATAATAGGACAAGTACACTCGATGTAGTTGACCGCGGTTGAATAAGGTTGATTGCAGTTTTCTGAACTTCGCGGATGACCGGATACCTACAGAATATAGTTTTTTCTGGGTTAGGAGACTGTTCTTATAAGGTAGTTTATATAGTACCACACCCCCACAGAAAACCGGTGTGAAATACTAGCATGCTGCTGTGTTTCGTACGGTGAGTGAAGGAGGCCCCGTTTCCTTTACCTCACCCTTTTCAGTCCATTCCTTCTTTCCAGTGTTCAATCTTTTCCTTATCCTTAATTTTCCCCTTAAAAGCGGGTAACGCAAAGGCACAAAAACCATTTTTTTTATAATGGAGATATCTTGCATAGATACCCACGGCCCCCGGGGATGGAGCCGTGGGTTATGTCGGATTCTTACCGACCAACACCCCATTGTGTTTCGTCAAGCCGTTTAAGTGAAGGGGCCACGGGAGCTGGTTAAAATTCATCCGCGACCACCCAACGACACACGAACGAGGCGAAACGTTACCTACAATTATTATTATTAGAAAGAATTGATTTTTATGCATGTAAACTCAACTGATGATTTCATTGTTTTTAATATAATATCCTGCGTCACATAGAAACTTCAACTCTAGATACTATTATTTAAAGGTTTGATTTTCAAGCGACTTCTGAAAAAGTGAAGGTTATCGTTTCGACTGCATTTTTCTTTGTATCTGTTACCTTTTAACTTTTTACTGCGTGAACTGATTTTTATGATTCTGTTTTTTATTTGAACGTTGGTGCCTCCCATGTGGTCCTATTAGACTAATTCTGACGATTTGAAGGCCACTAGTTTTTTGTTAAAAATAACTATTTGTATGTTGAATGGATATATAAACAGTCATTTACAAGTATGAAGCTACATCATCGCCGTAACATTTGTGCCTTCTAAATTCTAATATAGTTTAGTATCTACACTTAATATTATAAAGATGATTTTTTTATGTATTTTTGTATTTTTTATGATTATCTTTTGTATTTTTGTATGATTGTAAGATCAAAAAAAAAAACTTTCACCATTAGAAATTGCAACCTCACTGAGTGACGTAGGCTATAAATGTACCACGCGCGAAGCCGGGGCGAAAAGCCAGTATTTAATATAACTTGTAACAATAACATTAAACAATGGGCAAGGAATGCGTTCATCACAAGCAATGGTCACTACTTGGTTCACAGGTTTCGCTACGAGTGCGAGGGCCGATCGGCCGGCTCGATCCCCGGCGTGAACAGCACGCCCGAGAGGAAGACCTACCCGACCATAGAGATATGCGGCCACCGGGGGCCCGCGGTAGTCGTGGTGTCGTGCGTCACCAGGGAGGAGCCTTTCAAGTGAGTGGGGTTGGAATGGGAGCTGTTGGAGTCAGGGTTTCTCCACTGGTCCTTGTATCATGTGAATCTGTATCAATACTTTTGGTCGAGCTTTTGAGTTAGAGGAGAAGATCATGAGCCGATGCGTAGAATGTAAAATATCCTCTGCACTATGCGTAAGATGACAGTAGTGCCAACTTTAACAAAAAAAAGAAATAAAATAAACGCTTTATATAATAAAAATTAAGTTTAAGGAATATTGCGTGTCTTTCACTTAGCTTTTGTTGATCAGTTGTTGATGCTAAGATATTTTATAAGCATTGTTCATTAGACATAACACTGATTCAAACACTTTCGTAACATTAGTAAAACAACTGACAGATAAGATAGATTTTATTTTTTATGGTTTGAGTACGGTTAAATTCGATAAACAGATAGACAGATACATATATTTATGTATGACACACACAACACAATGTACACCGAGTATGCTATGTGATATGCCGACTTATTATATACAAGTCGTTGTGCAGGCCACTTCTGCACAGTCCCGTCCACATAACAACACACAATACGAAACGAAACGACACGAAACACAAACACACACACGCGCACGCGCGCGCACACACACACACACATATGACGTTGACATATACACACCCAGTCGACACATCACCCACACAGCCATAAGCGAGAGATATATGTGCGATGTCGGTGCGCAGGCCGCACCCGCACAACCTGGTGGGGCGCGAGCGGTGCGACAAGGGCGTGTGCACGGTGCGCACGAGCGTGGGCGACGACAGCCGCGTGTCGTTCAGCAACCTCGGCATTCAGTGCGTCAAGCGGAAGGACATCGCCGACGCGCTCAAGACGCGCGAGCAGCTGCGCGTCGACCCCTTCAAGAGTGAGTCCTGCTTCTGTTCTACGCTTTGCTCTACAGTACTGTGTGTGTTGCCTGTTCTACAGTTTGCCCTAGAGTACTGTGAGTATTGCCTGTTCTGTACTTTGCTATAGAGTACAGTGAGTGTTGTCTATTGTACACTTTGCTGTAGAGTACTGTGTTTTGCTTTCAGGTGACCCTTGCGTAAGGAGCATAGTTTGTTTTAACTGTTGAGACGTGTAACCCTTACAATGTAGGTAGTTTTCCTAGGGTTGGCGCACACGGGCCTCCGGCTACAGCTACAAGACGCCTCCACAGACATATTATCTGTAGATTCCATACATTTTATATGAACTCGCCACACACGGTTCACGTTGCAAATTGTTCCCTACAATTCGTTTCTTGTGGCGGCGTTCGTAGCTGGCGCGTGGGGTCCATGTGCGATGACCCTAAATTCCCCTCGTACACCTGTGCATATCCAAGAGTATTAAATTTTTTAAGAGTATCTATGAGTTTAATCCAAATAAAATTTCCTACGACCCCTTCGTAAAGTGTATGAGTACAATTTGTTTTAACTTCAGTTACCCTTGGAGAGATCTGGCCTAATAAGGACTGAAAATTTTAATTTTAAAAACTAAAATGACGAATAACAAAATCACTTGTCACATAGCTATATTTAATGTGATAAATAACGATTAGGAAGTCTTTTTCGTTACATATATATAACAGTTAGTTGTCTATTTTAATAATTAAACATTATATTAAAAAAATCACACTCACTTTAACACCATCAAACAAGTGAGTGCATTGAGTGATAATGTAAATAATAACATTATTCAGTCCCTTTTGACCCCGTTAAGCGTGATAAGGTTTTCTCTCAGTTAACTCTCTCTCAGTTATGCAGTGATTCTCAACCTTTTTTTGTTGCGGCACATATTAAAGGATTTCAAAATTTGGCGGCACACAACGAAGAAGAAAAATTAAAAATAGAAAAAGTAAAAAATTATTTACTAACTATAACACACTGCTTAAATAGTTTGGTTAGATTGTTTTTTTTTTTAATAGATAGATAGAAGAGTAGGTTTTATATGTGCAATAACATAGAAAATAGTGTGTGTGTGTGTGGGGGGGTTTACTCCGAATGTAACGTGTGCGAAGTCGCGGGCAAAAACAAGTGCACACTATAACCGTGTACATATTTAATAGCGAAAAACAAACGAATGGAAAATAATAAATAATAACGCCAAGAAATCGGTCATGTTTCGAGGCAAATCGATAAACTAAATCACTTTATTAGCCGTTTAATAACGCGATACAAAGCAGAGCTCTATTGTTGGGTTTTACGGCGACTGTTATATATTTAGGATCAACAAAGGCTGGTACCACATTTTACTCGTAAGGGTGCTTGCACATTGGGCTTATAAAAGATTCTTCGTAGTCTTTTTCACTCGTCGGTTATAATAAATTATGAGCCATAATCATCCTTATCCAGAGATCTCTTTTCCTAGGCCGAGATGTCCAGAAACAATTGAGTAAATTTTCTAAATAGATAACAAAGATTCCCCTTATGTTTCTTACATACAGTATTTAGAATCATATAACTAATTAGCTTGTGTAATCTCAAAATATCTCTATGATAAGATACCTATATTTATTCAAAATGAAAAATGCTCTCAATTCAATTTCAAATTCAAAAATCAATTCACTTCTATACTATTCTAGAACATATGTAAATTGCTTTCACCTCACATATATCATAATTCAGACCCAACACCCAAATCCTACTAATATTATAAATGCGAAAGTTTGTAAGGATGTGTGTGTGTTTGTAGTTCTTTCACGCAAAAACTACTGAACCGATTGCAATGAAATTTGGTACGTAGATAGCTGGACAACTGGAATAACATATATGCAACTTTTTATCCCGATATTCCTACGGGATACGGACTTACGCGGGTGAAACCGCGAGGCGCAGCAAGTATATCATAATTCACACCCAACACCCAAATATTTCCATACAGACCAGTGTATTAATAGTAAATCATAACATTAAATCGTTTAGCCGCAAACGATTCAGGCGAGGCCAGTGATGCTGAGTGATTCACTGATCGAACTGGATGTGACGCTCATAGTGGCTCGTTTCATGGGTGGTAACAGTTAAATAAATATGGATTAAAAACAAAAAACACGCTTCGCTACATAGCATAAATCAAAGTCGCTGGCGCCTTTGTGTCTGTGTGCTTAGATCTTTAAAAATACGCAACAGATTTTGATGTTTTTTTTTTAATAGATAGAGTTATTCAAGAGGAAGGTTTATATGTATATAGCATGTATTATGTCACCCGTGCGAAACCGGGGCGGGTCGCTAGTTAATGATAAGTCTAAATTGCTCTCACTTGCTCTGATACACAGTTTACGTAAGGTAATTATTTAATCCCATCCCATCAGAACAATGTGATAATCTGATGAAATTATTGCACTGTCACCTATCCTTGATAAATGTGCAAAGTTTGAATTGAATCTGTGGGTTAAAATCGAGTCTAAAGGAGTACATGCAAACTGTATATACATGTTTGTATAAACATACAAAGCTGTTAATAAAAAGAGAAATGTAAGAACAAATTTCTGAATACATTTTGTCTTTTCACAGAAAAACTTAACTTTTTTCAATATTGTAATTCGACAAATAATTCAAATTGGATGATTCATCGTAAATGTCTCCCGAGTCCTTCTGAATCTGTAATATATTGCAGTTCCTATAATTATATTGTATACGTAGTGTCTGCGATTGCTTCCTTTGTTTTTATAGCGAGATAAAACATATTTAGTTTCAACGTCAGAAATAACAATTATTGATTAATTTTATAGAACTTTCTCAGCATCGGAATTCTTTGGACTACCCACTTATTATTTACAATTAAAAACACAAGAATATTCAAAACCCTTGTATAATATTTGGATGCTTGCTTACGTTTCGGATAATGTAAATAAATAACAATGACATGATAATTTTTGATATTTATTAAAATAACTAGCTGCGCCCCGCGGTTTCACCCGCGTAAGTCCGTTCCCGTAGGAATATCGGGATAAAACGTTGCCTATATGTTATTCCAGTTGTCCAACTATCTACGTAGCAAATTTCATTGCAATCGGCTCAGTAGTTTTTGCGTGAAGGAGCAACATACACACACATCATTACAAACTTTCGCATTTATAATATTAGTTTAGTAGGAAGGATAGTAGGATAGGATGATGCAGGTCCAATTGAATTTTTGATATACAGACATGCCGGTTTCCTCACGATGTTTTCCTTCACCCTATCGAGCATTGGTGATGTTATTCACATGAGCAGATAAATTGCAAAAATCTATTTGTTTCCTGCACGCTCGCCTGGTCTCGAACCCCGACTTATCGATTTTGAAGTCCGAGGTTCTCACCACTGAGCCACCACTAGGTAGTAGTATAATCGGGACTATATAAATACTATAATTATATAAAGCTGATGAGTTTGTCTGAACGTGGCAATCTCAAGAACTACTGGAGTGATTTTGAAAATTATTTCACCGTTGCATACACGTGATCCTAGTGCGCTATAGGCTATCACCCGTATATATATATGGGTGAAGCTGGATTGGATCCCTATTTAATATCAAAGAAAATCATAAACCGATCCGAACCCCACGAAACGTATCGCGTTCGCGCTTTAAAAATAGCGCGCACCAGAAATACACCTAACCCGGTCACCTTAACTATTGTTTAAATTTAACCGACGGTTGGTGGATGGGCGATTAATTAACGATCGAATTCTTTGATGTCGTTAATGGGTTAATATGCGATAAACATTGCGGAAAGCTTTCTAGTATTTATGAGAATTTAGCGACTGAAGAATTTTTTACGGAGACGAAAGAAGATTTATTCAATTGACAGCTCCTTAATAGGTATATTAATATATATTATATTCTATATATTAATATATATTCTATTCTGATATTTCTGTGATCTCTAATTGGCGAAAGTTTCGGAACATAAGAGTAAATCGCTTTTAATCAATATAAGTGTATTACAATTCAGTATAATGCAATATGTATTACGCTAGTAATTTTAACTTAATGGTTATTAAGATTATAAATGCGACAATAATTTTATCGTCGATCGTTACTTAATTTATTTTTATTAATTAATAATAAACTCATAATATTAATTAATAACCCAGAGAATTTGAGGTATTCTAAATTTCATTAGTTGACAATTTACTAGCGAAGCTTGTGCGCATATAGCTATAGATCTTAGCTTGAATTAAAGCAGTGTCATTCACCTATAGATTTAAGTGCATATTTAAATATATTTCATTTAGTAATGTAAAGAAAAAAAAAACTTTTAATACATTAAAAAAATATCATTTGAAGTGATAATTCTAGAATATTAAAAAAAAACAATGTGACATAAAGTTATCGTAACATAATGATTTTTAAATATTATCATACTGAGATGCAGCATGTTTGTGTAATAGGCTAATCTTGGGGATTGTTGACCTTATTCGGATAACAACGTGAAATCCCATTGTTTTTCGGGGAGATGTATAACATACTAGCTGCGCCCCGTGGTTTCACCCGCGTAAGTCCGTATCCCGTAGGAATATCGGGATAAAAAGTTGCCTGTATGTTATTCCAGTTGTCCAGCTATCTACGTACGAAATCTCATTGCAATCGGTTCACTAGTTTTTGCGTGAAAGAGCAACAAGCACACACATCCTTACAAATTTTTGCATTTATAATATTAGTAGGATTAGTAGGACTAGTAGGATACGTTGTATGTATATGATGATGTTGTCTATTGTCTTGGCAAATGGCAGTTCATTGTAATGTTACATTGTGGGTTTCTTAGAGGAAGAAATTATTTTTTTTCATGTGTAGTGACAGTTGAAGCTCAGGTTTGTGGGGTCGCCACCGGTGTCGCGCGGCCATATAAAAGGGGTTTTACAATTTTTCTCATGAACTATCATGTAGAATAGAATATTAAAAAAAAAAAATAATGTGGCACCTTAATGTAATTATAATATGTATTATACACAAATTTCAGAAAATGTTAAACATTTCTTCATTTCATTCTAATTGTCCAACGACTTGTAAAATCGCTTATACTAACTTAATAACACATTGGTTATCCAACCCATTAAGAAATTCTGTGCTGATTATAATAGGATAAATAACATATAGAAACAATGGAAAATGGAATCTGCAGAGGCCCATACTCCGTAAAAAATATCACTTTATACAACTTGGCACAGTTTTCTGTCTGAATAAAAATAAATATTCGCTCGTTACCGGCACAGTTTAGTTTTTCTTATTGTATCAGTAACGTGGAGTTTCTTTTTGTTATTATATAATAATCAAAATGATCATTCTACTGCCATTGATTAGTAATATTTTTAATTGTATAAGAAATTTGTGTCATGAATCTTTTGAGCGTCGGCTGGAAAAGGGCGTGGTTTTTCCAAGATTTGCAATAGGTTTAGTATTTTTGTAGTTTATTATTTTGTTTATATTAAAGGGTAAAATTGTGTGTTCAACATATGTTATGTATTAAGGTCTCCTGTATCCTGCTCTCGAAGACGCGAGATATAATATGTAGTAGCGTAGATTTGGTAGTCAAGAAAACTGCCGTGCATTGCGGGTTTGGCAAAGTGCCTAGAGAAACTTAGAATTATAGAAATAATCTCGAATATTATTATGGTCTACCTCTGTGCAAGATTTTATTAACATTCGTTTAACTATGTTGCCGTGATGTGCTGACAAATGCAACAAATATACAGTCGTTGCTACGACTAGAGTTTTTGTCAATAAATATAAATCCAGCTATTACCAATTTAAAACACTTCATATTTGGCTAAATTTAAAAATATTTTACACGATAAAGAGGTTTATTTTGTTATGTCACTAGTCACAATTGAGAGATCAGGATAAGCGATAACTTACATAGGATGGGATCTTTAAAAATATTAGTAAGGAGTGGAAAACTTCCAAGATTAATATATTTTTTCAGTTAACACCTTTTTTACACAATTGAATGGACGATCTTTAATTCACTTAAGAGATGATGTCAAGCAATTGAGCTGTCAATTATCTCAAAATTTCAATCGGCAACGTATAAGTAGTTAATAATAAGATGGCCATTGTAACAAGCTGTTTGCAAATAAAAACATTTGATTGATTTATCGATTGCTAGGTAATCACATTAAAAAATATACTCGCTTCCTCAATTCAACATGGAGACACGCGGATTATGATTCGAATTGTGTGCTTACGTATAAATGAATGATTGTATTCGCTTGATACATTGTGTAAAAAGTTATTGTGAGAAAAATATGAATGTACTAAAAAAATCTAAGAAAACACAAGTTTAGAAATTAAACTTTATTAACGGATTTTAAACGCGATTTATTTGAATAAATCGCGTTTAAAATCATAATGCTAGAGTTTATACTAAATGTATAATACTCGCGTAAAATCAAACCATAAAAGTTGTCCATCTGAGTAGGATACGGAAAAGGAAAGCCGGTACTCTTATGACGATGTCATCAGAATATTCCGTCTTCCTTCCGTCCATTCAATTTCAATGTATGAAAGTAATAATAAATGAATACTTAGAAAATAAATGTCATTTTTCAATTCATCACCAATAATCTTCTAGAACAATATGAAATCCAATCTGCGTCACCAATTTTTTGGGAAATGGTCGATTGTCACAGTGTCTGTTCACAGCTGGCTTCGGGCACCGCAACCAGCCGCAGAGCATCGACCTGAACGCGGTCCGGCTCTGCTTCCAGGTGTTCATACAGGACGAGAGGACCGGCAAGGTCCGCCACTCGCTGCCGCCGGTCGTGTCGGACATCATATACGACAAGAAGGCGATGAGCGACCTGGTCATCATGCGCATGAGCCAGTGCTCCGCTACGCCGCGGGGCGGCACCGAGATCTTCCTGCTGTGTGAGAAGGTGGGTCATTGAAATATTGTTACGTTTTTTTTTTACCCAGATAGGATAAATCGTAGGTGTAGGAGGAGTTGGAAGTACATGTACAGAAACTATTTTGAAATTTTTACTGTGATTAATTGTTTTTTTTTTTTAATTTAGTTAGATCCAAATTTAAAATAAGGAAAGGCCGTGCACCCACTATTTCACTGTATTATTACGATAGGTATATATAATCGAAGCGATCGGTATGTCTGCAGGTGGTCCGCGAGGACATAGCGGTGGTGTTCTTCCAGAAGGAAGGCGACGCCGTGGTGTGGGAGGAGAGCGCGAACATTGTGCTGGTGCACAAGCAGGTCGCCATCGCCTTCCACGCGCCGCCCTACCAGAACCCGCACGCAACGCACAACGTGCAGGTACGCG
>NC_052120.1:10193276-10194301 GCF_012273895.1 Zerene cesonia | reverse complement strand
GCGCGCGCGCGCGCGTGCAAACACACACACGCAGAGAGAGAGAGCAATGAGTTGACATACGAACACTTACACTGTATACCCACATTATATGTAAATTTGTGTATAACTCATCAATACATACCTACAAAATATTCACTACTACAAGTTACTAATAGTTTTAATATATACTTATTGATATATAAATATGCGTAATATTGTATGAATATGCAAAAGTACATTTCAATGAATTAATATAACTTGAGCATAACAGGAAATGATCTGTTTGAATAATAAACATTAGAAACATAATTTTATAATGTCATGCTCTTGCATCAGTAAAATTTAACTGGAGCATAATTGCCAGTTTACTTGTTTAATTGCACTATGCAGTTCGACTAAGATTAGGATACCGAAGCGAATTAATATTTAGAGTTAAGATTTTATGTAGGAGTCGGAATTAAAATAAACCTTTTTTTCAAATGTAAAAATGATTTCCTAGTATATTGTATTTTTCGTATTTCAATGTCACACGAAAGTATAAAGGTCATTGACAATCTTATTCTTAGTTGAATCGAACTATATGTCATAAAATGAATAATTGAAGTAGTGTTCATTTGTTTTTGCTCTTTACGATAACAGTGCTGGTTGAAGTACATTATTTCATCTAGTTATTTACTTTGAACTGCTCTACTTATTCCAGTAATCTAACGGTATTAACAACGTAACGGTGACATGTGTACATATATTATTTTGCCAATAAAGGTATAAGGGTAAATTATATGTTCCGGCCAGTTGTAGTATAGCAAAAAAGGTGTCTAACTATCTATAACAGATGATGTACCAACGTTCCAGGTGTACATCCAGCTGAAGCGCACGTCGGACAACGCGCGCAGCAACGCGGTGCCGTTCGAGTACATACCGGACTACCAAGGTACCGCGCGCAAGCCGCTGCCCGACCTCGCCGCGCTCGCGCACCTGCTGCGCAAGCCCGACGGGAACAACAACACGCCGCGCGCACTCCCCGACACCCACACCCACACCCACAC